>NC_086227.1:23762500-23797500 GCF_036321145.2 Pelmatolapia mariae
CCTTTCTGATCCTACCCAAGAATTACACTTTATATAATCTAACAGGATTAGCTTCTGGATGTGAAAGTGAAGCTAATACTTAAATACCTCATACAACTTTATTTGTAATCGTCACCAGGGAGTCTTCTTCTTGCAAAACGAAGTCTGAGTCCACCGTTTAGGCCATAGTCACTCAGGTCTATTACCCTGAGTGATAGGCTGCTTGTAGTTGCTAGGTGTAACTGGCTGAATAGAGGGATACAGTGCTGTGTTTACTGCTGACCATGAAAGTACTAAAGAAATTGGTAACTAAGCTTTTAAAGTAAAAGCTGCACTTTTTGAAATGTGATGGTGCAGCCATAAAGCAAAGCTTTCACTCTGAAGGGGAATCTCAGTTTCTGGGTTGTCACACTTTTTCCAGCTTTTATTACGTCTCTGCAAGCAGTGAGTGACTGTTGGTAGACAAGTCTGCAATTATGGCAATCTGATAATGACCAAAGGAATTACAAGGTTTTTGGTACAGTTCCCTTTTTTTATGACCAATTTCATCTAGTGGCTATCAGCAACCACCAATCATTTTGGGAAAATACGATTTTCAACAGCAGTCCGTCGTTGCCAGCAGGTTGCCATTGGTATTTAGGGCTATGTGATCAGTGCCTTACTCGACCTATGACTTCAATAAAAACTTGATTTTAAGTTAAATCACCAGTATGGAATAATATTACATACAACGTGACCACTATTAAATTATAAGAAAAACAGCCTATAAAACAGGGGATATTACAGTGTTAAACAAGGGATGTCGACCTTGACAAGTTGCTGCAATATGAACAAGCAGTGTCCTTGGTTTCTCAAGACTTGCTTGTGATGTCTGGTCAAAAATTAAGATTTAGAGTGCCTAAACACAGAGTTTTACAAACTAGTGGGTGATGAAGAAGTACACTATCCAATTTTTATGTACCGTCTGTGTTGTTTTGTTTTTTCCCGGGCAGGCCCTGCTTCAGCTTAACCCCTACCACATCGATTCCTTGCTGCAACTTTCTGATGTCTGTCGCATACAAGAAGACCAGGAGATGGCTAGGGACCTTATTGGTGAGGATCATTGGATGCTCTGTGTCATGAAATACATTGTTAGGCAGGGTTTTTTTAAATGAGGATAGCCGGGGATCCACTCTGTTCAACCACAATCTGTTAAGAGCAAATGACGCATCTAGCTTCAAGGCAAACTAATGATCTGCAAGTACGATGGTGATTTATTCAGATATCTTTAGACTGTAATGAAATTTTGAATCTTAACTGGGTTGTGCTTCATTCACTTGTGTGACCTGCACCCACTCTGGCGTTCTGATCTCAGTGACTTAATACACAAACTCTTTCTGTTCTTGCTGTAGACAAGACGTTTTGGTACAGACATGAAATGCAGCCTGTCTTAAGGCATTATTCTGCCTTTTAAGTGCATGTCTGTTGTTCATCATCGCTAAGAGGACCGAGCATATACTGTACTTTTTTTTTTTTTTTTTTTTTTTTTTTTTTAGTATTAACTGATTACTTAATTTGTTTTGGTATATGAATACCTTTAGAATTCAAGCATTTAATGTTCCATTTCTTTCAGTATAATTACAATTTTAAAAATGTGTTTTATCATCATTTGTAAAATGGAAGAAAAAAAACCCCCCTCTGAACTCTCGATCAGTTAAAACCATTTAAAGCAAAAATGCTGGGCTTTCTAAACTATAGGTGATGATGATGTGACACGGTGCCAATGAGATTTTGTCATTTTCTTTTTTAACCGTGTTGCTGGTATTAAATTTTTTTTTTCTTTTTGTCTATTCTAATCAATTAAATGTATCCACTTCCAATATCTGATGTTTTGTCTTTGTAATAATTTCAAGTAAAAATGCATTTTACCTCATTTCTAAACTATCTTTCTCCACATTGATTTATATTTGTAGTTATTTCACAGGTTAGGTAGTTCCTTGATATACTGTGAGTAAACAATCTAGCCACTGTTAACAAGTCAAAATTCATACAAAGGACAATGATGGGTTTAATTTCACAGGCGCCATCCTAAATATGTCTCTGAAATAGTTTGCCACAGGGATACTTTGTCCTCTGCAGGGATAATTTGTGTGATTTACGCAGTAACACGGCACCAGCCAAATGCAAGCTGAAGGCGTAAGAGACGTTGTTTTCACTGCTGGTACATGTTCATGTACCAAAACTTTAAAGGTGGAACGATGCAGCCTTGTATACCTATTAATAGTCATTTCCTAAGTAAAAATGTATTTTTGTTTTTGTTTTTTCCAGAGCGAGCTTTGTATAGCTTTGAGTGTGCTTTTCATCCTTTATTCAGTCTGACGTCGGGCAACAGCAGACTGGATTATCTGAGACCAGAAAACAGGTTGGTTGTTCCCTTTTGTACTTTTTAAAAATGTTGTTACACATTGTACTTTTGTTAAACATCTTGTAGACTCTACAGTATAGTTTTCAACTTAAATTATATATTTATGAAATGATTGAACTCAGCAATTCAGTAATTCAATATCCCCTGTTTGCAGAGCATTTTATCTGGCTCTGTATAAGCACATGATGTTCCTGGAGAAGAGAGGATGCCCAAGGACAGCTTTGGAGTACTGCAAACTTATCCTGAGGTATAAAAAGAGAAGCTTAAAACGTGGGAAAGGATAAGCTACATAATTAGATATGAGACATTTATGATAGCAATAATAATAAATCCTCACTCTTCCCCATTCAGACTCTTCCCCCTTCAAACAAACTTTAACTGATGTATAAAACATTATGTTCCAGATTTTTTTAAACAACTAATTTACAGTGCTGTGAAAAGTCTTTGACCTTTCCATAATATTATGGACTCTTGTGAAAAACCGAGTGCACCCAATGATTCTATGACTTTGTTTAGTTGCATGTTTTCTGTGACTTTATCACCTCTCACATTTTGGCCTCTTGTCTGTATAACATTGCTTTAGTTCAGTGATATTTGTGAGGAATTATTCATGCACAGCTCTCTTAAAGACCTGCTACGGCATTTCAAGTCTGGGCGAGGTCTGGCTGGGCCATCTCAACATGTTGATTCTTTTCTTTTCAGCCGTTTAGTCATAGATTTGCTGCTGTGTATGGGATCATTGTCCTGTTGTGGATGACCACATTTCAGTCACACTTAAATTTTCAAATAGATGGCCTCACGTTTGACTCTAAAATACTTTTCTGTAGAGGTTTTTTGTGACATCATAAACACAGTGATTAAGAATTGTCTGTCATATTGGACATGGTACAACCACTGCTCACGGGGCAAAAATGTGTTTTGCCCAACGGATTTGTGAGAGGTTCGCAGAGGTTCTTTGCAAGATGCCAACTTCTGTACAAACACTCACCACGCAGTAGTCGGTGTGCTCCATGCAAACTACTGACAATCAAGTCAATCTGCTAGTGACCTGTTGCTAAGAGGTTTTTGCTGCAGGATTAAATAACTTTTGTTACCAATTTCATCCGGTAACTGCCAGCAACCACTTGGAAACCAGTCAGGGAATACATTTCCTTTGCAACCAGTGGTTGCCAGATGGATGTTGTCCAGTGTCTGAGGTCTTATTCACTTGACATAAATTCAAAATTGTGTGCAACTGAACATCACAGTGGCCAGATTCTGTGACTGCAAAACTAAGCCTAAATCATCACCTCCAGCTGTGCTTCACAGTTGGTATGAGATGTTTGTGCTCATGCTATTTGGTTTTCACCAAATGTGGTGCTGTGCATTAGAGTCAAACATCTCCACTTTGGTCTCATCTGTCCAAAGGACATTGCACTAGACTTTTGAAACATTGTTCAGATGCAACTGTGCAAACCTAAGGCATACTGGCATGTTCTTTTCAGAGAGAAAAAGCCTTGTTTTAACAACACTTCCAAATAATCCATCTTTGTTCAGGCTTTCTTTTCACTGTCATTAGCTTTGACATTTAATATTTTTTGCAGTTTCCCTGAGCATTGCGCAGTCTAACCTTGGGGTGTATTTACTGGGACGTCCAGTCCTAGGAAGATCGTGGCATTTTGTAACGCACTTGAATGGTCCAAACGTTTAAACGGTCAAAACTGCTTTTCTCGAGGTGCTCGTACTTGGTGATGATCAGTTAATCAGCTGCATTTGATTAGCAACACCTGGCTGCTAGTTACCTTCTTAATTGCTGAGGAATTAATGGGCTGATTGGACATGTGAGCAATAATGATGAAAGAACACGATCTGTTTCTACTCAGAGAGAGAGGATGCACATTTAGATGCTTTCACTGTCTCATTACATGAAAAGTATTACATAAGTTACTTTCTAGATAAACAAGAGGAATCTTTATTCCCTTTATAAAGTAAACACTAAACAGACAAATTTGTTGAGGCACCTTTTTTATGTGCACTAATGTGGTGAGACTGTCTGCTGATAACGATCCGAAATGGACTCGGAATTATTTATAAGGTAAAAAACAACTGAACATGTGTTTCAGACCATTCATTCAGGTCATGTATTGAGATTCAGGCTAATATCATGACCTGTCCTTTACACATAATAGAATTAAACTTTTATGGAGACATAATCTAAAAACAGTCAGTTCATGTGTTTATATCATTATCTCTTATGTTAAGAAATCACTTACCAAAAAGCTTTTCACGAAGTGTTCCTGTGGGGACACTGCTGCCATAGGCTTCAGCTTTGAAGACTATTCATATAGTAGTCAATATTTTTTGTGATTTTCATCAAATTCTGGCTTCCTGATTTAATGTTCTGGCCTGAAGAGCAGCAGTGTGGTAATAAAAAGCACTGGCCCTTTATCACCGGCAGATATTAAGTTATTTAATTAGAATCGTTAAAGCGTTGCTTGAAGAAATGCTACACATACATTATATGAGATGATTAAAGATAAGTAATAATCTCTTCTGCTATGATGTTTAACACACAAACTTTATTTGTCGTTATAATCACAGTTGTTCTTAAAGAATTTTTTTTTGCCCTTAGGTTGATTTTAAGCTATTGTAAAAAGAGACTTGTGTGCATAGATTAATACCTCCCTCCTGGTTACTTCAGTTGGTTTTCTGCCTGAGGGTCAAAATTTACTGAGGAAACAAACAGCAAAGCAGTGGTGTTTTGGAGCTGTCTGGTTTCGACCCTCTTCAATAATGCCGTCTTTACTAAATATCCCTAAATGCCATAACCAACAGTGGCTGTAATGTCTGAAACACCGTAAGCAGCCTAGATCATCGTGGTGTGATAGTTTTATTTGTACTTAGTCTAAGACACATCTTTGTCATGATTGTTTTATATTCATTTTTTTTCTTCCCCATTTGAATTAGTTTGGACCCGGACTCTGACCCTCTTTGCATGCTGCTGCTCATTGATTTCTTGGCACTTCGTTCCAGAGAGTACCAATCCGTCCTTCAGTTATATCAGGACTGGGAGGTAAAGTGTGCACTTACGTTCTGTGTGCGTGCGTGAGTTAGTGTGCCACTGTTAAATTTTCAGTCTGTGACAGGAATTGTTTGTTTTTGCTTTTCAGGAGCACAGAAATCTGTCTCAGCTGCCAAACTTTGCATTCTCCACTGCCCTTTGTCATTTTCATCTAAGTCAGCAGGAAAATATGGACCCTGAAGAAAGTCACAAACAAAGGCACAAAGCCGACCAGCTGCTGCAGATTGCCCTCATCATGTTCCCTGCAGGTTAGACCCTCAGCAATGAACTGAATCAAATGGTTGCCCTTTATTTAGCTCTTCATATTCTAAGGCATACTTTAAAGAATTTTAATAACTTCAAGGACTGTTACCATTCACTCTTTGAAAAGTGTAACTTTGTAATTCCCTGCCCTTTGACATGTTTCCCTTCTCCCCACTGTAGTCTTGATGCCTTTACTGGATCTGTGTACTGTGCAGCCAGATGCTGCAGTCACCTCCCATAGCTTCTTTGGTCCAAATAGTCAGATAAGGTAACGTATGCTCTCTTTATTTTCCGAACTATTGCACAATGCAGGTTTTTAAAAACAATTGAAACGTTTTTTTTCTCCTCCATCTTTGTACCCTCATGTTAAAGCTCTTTGCACTTGTTCCATCTTTAGGCAGCTGCCAGCTCTGGCTGAACTGACAGGTCTGTATGTGGGGAGAACTTACACTCTGTGGAGGGAGGCTACAGTAATGCTTTGGCTGGAAGAGACGGTGAAAGAAGTGCTACGACGAGTTGATGCCAAAGACCCTGTAGTGGAGGACTGCCAAAACAAGTAAGCTTTTTTTTTTTTTTCCTTGTTCTTTTGTTTTTTTTAACATTAGAGGCATTTGTTGATGACAAAGAGAGGCAAAATTAACTGTGGGCTGGGTCTTACCTCTGCACTTAGTATTCCTTTAATTAAAAGTACATGCCTCTCAAAACCTTCCCCTTCATGTATTTCTAATAGGAGAAAGCAGAGGTACCAAAGTGCACCAAGGAACATCCATCGCCATGTCCTACTCTCTGAGATCAAAGAAGCCACCTCAACTCTGCCTCTGGTAAGAAACAATCACCATCTGCACCTCAGCATCTTCTATTCTGCGCACAGCAAATTGCAAGTGAAGTGTAAATGTTTTGGGGTTTTTTTTGTTTTTTTCCTCAAATGTTCTTGGTTACGTTACCTTGATTAGGGTGCTGAACAGTCTGAGGCACCACCCTGATAGCAGAAAGAATACTCCAACTGTGTGGTTAGTGGAAAGCAGCTAGAGAAAAGAAGACCTGTGAGAAGCAATAGCTGTTTTACAAACTATTAAATTGTCTAATAAATTTTAATTTAAAGGTTTGTACCAAATGTAGTTGCTTCAAAATCACATGATTACAGCTGTATTTCATAACTCTCACAGAAGTCTGCTGTTCTCCAGCTCACCCAAGTCATCGCCCGTAGATTTAAAACTATAAGAAGACAAACTACACTGCTCAAAAAAATGCAACGGATGATAAAAACACATCAAGGAAACACTTGATCATCACTGTATAACAGAGAGTCTGTTAAAACTCACACATCTCAATCTGTCCAGTTAGGAAGCATACATATTTCCTAACTGGACAGATTAATATCACTGAAGTTCAACTGTGTTTTACTGTAAATATCAAGTGTTCCCATGTTTTTGAAGTTTTATTTCTGAGCAGTGTACTTTGTGGGCAACTTCAGTTTTGGTTTTTTGTTGTTGTTGTTTTTTTTTCAAATTACTGAAGAAAGAGGCTAGACGGCTTAAAATCCATCCATCATTTTGCACACAGGCATTTGATAAGTAGCATTTCTGTTCTATATTCATGTATTTTTTTTGGTTTGTTTCACCACCAGGAGGTGACCACCCAGCCTGTGATGGGGTTTGATCCTCTGCCCCCACTCGACTCAGTGATATCATATACACGACCAGAAAGGTAATTGTTGATCCTTATACTTATGCATGCTAATTTCCTCTTATTATTTTTTTGTCTCAATTTTCATTTTAACTTCATGACTTGTTTATTTTTGGGTCTGCATATAGGCAGCGTGTTGGTGCATCCAATGAGAGTACACTGTCACTGTTTTTCCGGTCATTGCTGCCAAACTTTAACATTCAGGTGAGTCAGTCAACATCAGTATTTTTCTAGGGTCAATGTCTATTTTAGATTTTATATTGATTAACGCTTGACAGGAAGCTTTTAAATGTACTCATAACAATTTGTTTTTAACTTGAGTTTTGCCTCCCCTCTGTTTTGTGCTGCGTTTGCCACACAGACATGCAGCAGAGCCTTTTTCACAAGCACACAGACACATGCACATAGCAAAACAGGAGGAAGAGAGAGTAACTAGTTTCTTTGCAAACTGTTAAATTAAGCTATCTTACAATAAAACAACAGACAGATACATCGTTTGTAGGTCTGTATTATCCCATTTTTTGATGCACTTTCATTTTTAATGTGTGCAGTGGTATAACATTGAATGTGCATGTTGGTTGTGTCAGAAATGAGGGGTAAATGCTGACGTGAAGCTATTGACAATGAAGTTGGAGGAAACCTTCTGAAAACTAGCCAGTGGAAAAGGATGGATGGATGAGTCTAAGGAGCTTGGAAAGAAAAGCGTCTGGACTTCTTAAAGTTGCTTGAAGACGTTTCACCTCTCATCCGAGAAGCTTCTTCAGTTCTAAGGTCAACTGGCTGCGAGTCCCAGATTTAAACCCAGTGGGAGTAGCCCCCCAAAGAGGGACAAAGGACCCCCTGGTGATCCTCTAATCACATGAGCCAAGGTGTGAAAGCGGGTGTGGGACCTAATCAGCCAGGGTTTCGGGTGAGCTCATTGTTAAACCTGGCCCCACCCTATCATGTGAATTCCTGAGGTCAGATGGCCCAGAATGTGAGTGGGCGTTAAGGCGTCTGGGAAGGGATCTCAAAACTGGATTATAGATGGCAGACAATTGGTGTCGTAAACCACCGCCTCTGTTCAAAGATGGTCGCTCACAGTGGACATAGATGGCCTCTTTCACTCCTCTTTCAAACCATCTGTCCTCTCTGTCCAGTTTTGAGATCCCTTCCCAGACGCCTTAACCAAATCTAAATCTGGGACTCTCGGCCATTTGACCTTAGAACTAAAGAAGCTTCTCGGATGAGAGGTGAAACGTCTTCAAGCAACTTTAAGAGGTCCAGACACTTTTCTTTCCAAGCTCCTTAGACTACGATGACCTGGATGACTGAGAACCTTCACAGACACGATGGATGGATGACATTTAGTTATACTGTAGATGTCCCTCCTCACTCTCAAGAGCATATGCTACTGCTATAGCTTCTCTAAACAGCTGCATAGGCTTAGAATACCATGAAATACAAATAAAGAACCCATAGTGTGTGCATGTGGTAACACCATGTGATTAAGCTATAAGCCCCTGACACAAAACTCATTTGTTTCTTTTAAAATTGTGTAAGCGCAGTTAATGAATGAATCATTATGAACTGGTGAACTCAGAGGGCTGTAAAGTGATTTAATTATGTTCTCCTTGGTTCTCTGATTTCTTGCAACGATGTCTGTTGAGTTTACTTACAACATCACTAAAGGAGCCACAAAGCTTTGAATGAGAGTTTACCTCCCACTTAAGAGATCTAAAGTCTAACAGAGACCAAAGAATTTAGATTTTTTGCCTGAGAGATGGGACTTGAAGAACTGAAAAATCAGGATTAAAAATGAAATACAATAAACAATTATTTTCAAAGTTATTATAAATGAATTTGGTGTCAAATCACAGAATTTCACAGAAAAATTTCTGGCTCTCACCTCCTGACAAGAGCAAATGTTGTTAACCTCTACTCTGTGCAGGTACTTTGTAATTATGCAAAAGAAATTAAAATTAGAGACATAATAAATCAAGATTTTTATTCTTCCGTAATAAAGTTTAATAAAGTGACTCACTCTTTCACCTTCCTAAACGGTCCGTGGGTCTGACACGTTCTGATGACAGTCATACCTCCTCCAAAACAAACTCCAGTCTAGTGTTCACCCTCAACACCCTGAATGATGCATTTCAAGGAAAGTTTTGTTTTGGGTTTTTTTTGGTTTGGTTTGGTTTTATTATGACTAAAGCAGACACGCACAGATACATCCATTTAATAGCAGCACCCTGCAGGGCTGAGCTAGTAAACGATCTGGGAAAACATTTTAACACACATCCATGACTGATGGAAGATTTCCTCTTAAGACTCATGGTCACCCTAAGGGGATGACAACCGAAAAATATCAAAGAAAGCATATGACCTTATTACAGTTAATTCTGTCGACCATTTCCAAGTTGAAGAAAACAACATTCATGAAGTGCAAAGTTGACTCAATGTCTCTGCTTTCTCTTTGCTAATAAGGAAGTTCAGTGCTTGGATTTCTTCATTAATTTACATTTTGTTCATCTTGAATGACACTAGTATTTGTAAAATCAGGGTTCTTCTGTTCATCTGTTAATGTGTGAACACTAAACCATTTTCATCCCGTCTCACACAAACCAGCTTAAAGCTTGCTGAGTTTTAAGTTTATGTAGTTTATATAGTGTAGTGTGGCTCACAATGCTTATGCAGATATTACAGATTTTTAGTTAACTATGTTTGAGAAATTTGAGGATGTGGATCCATATTTTTTTTCTTTTTTTTTTTTTTTTAGATATATTTTATTAATAGGAAGTTGTTTAGTTAATTGCATTAATTTAAATGTCAAAAAGTGGAAGCTTCATTACATAAACTGTTCAATTTCATCATGATTTACATTACTAACTATCTTTCGTTCTAATTGATGTCAGCAGCCCATTCTTCAGAAACAAGATGTAAGCAAATAGTGAGGTGAATGAGCAGGGAGGCTGATTTTTGTCTCGATATTTCCTTACGTCTTGTTTCGTCAGAATGATCTGCATTTCAGCTCAGAGACTGTGTGAAAGAGAACCAATGTATAAAGATTACACAGCGCATACATTTTTATGCTGGGGTTGACAGTGAGACGTGGAACAAAGTTTTTTTTTTTTCTTCACTAGTTGCATTCAGACCAGCAAAAGCATCAACTGTCGTTCTCCCTGCAGTAACTCTCTAGGTGTTTTTTTTACAGTGTTGCAGCATTTCAACCTAGCATCTTACCTTTAATACCTTTAAACTAGAAAAGGCTTTACAAGCATTGATCATTGCAGTCGGACAGCTGAAACAACATTGCTAAAATACAGCTTTTCACTGATCTATGCTGGCCATAATTAACATGGACCAACACTGATTTCTTAGCAGAATTTTACAAGATGCCGCTGTTTAAGGGATCAAAAATGAAGAGCAGTGTATATAGCAGTAAATATACATTCTCACAGCATCAGTTTCTGTGATGTTTCTGACAAGGAAAATGTGCTGAAGAGAGGATGATTTCATCTACTTGGCACAAGCGATATAAAAAGAGTGTACTGCTTTTCACAAAACCTGCTGATCATAAAAAACTCGCACGTATGATTCTGGATAAAAGAGGCATTCAAAGGCTTTTTGGTAAACAAGTTCATAACATGTGGCAGTTTAAATGGTGTACTTTTAGTCTGCAAGTATATCAGAGTGTGGATTTTAAGTAAAGCCCTTGCATTTAAAATGAGTATTTTCTTTTCTTTTTTTTTTTTTACTTTATATGCCCTTAAGAGGAAGGGAAAAAATTGCAAACAGGCTTTCTGTGTGAAAATGGTATATGAATGCATGGAAAGCAGGACCTATACTGAACCCATTTTGACCTTGTTTGGTTATTTTCTGCAAATAAAAACTTGCTTCAAGACTAAATTGAAAGATTCCTTTAACTGTTACTTTATCTAATGTGTGAAGGTGATTATTGCAAAGACACCACGTCCACTTCGTGGCTTAAAGCACTTCTCTCGCGCTACACTGAGCATGACATGTGTCTGGTTTATGTCCAGTTTTCCAATGACTGGTCTGCTGAGCATGAATGTCTTCATTGGTCTTACAGGCTCCTGCCAGCATGCAGCACACACCAATCTCTGCCACTTTAAGATACAGTAAATGTATGGCAAACACTCACACAGTCAACTGTACATGCTTACTGTTAACGGATATGCCCGAGGCATGTTTCCATCAGGACAGTTCCAACTCTGTTATCCACTTATGGAGAGGAAGAGATACAATATGGATAAAGGAAATATAGTTAAGAGTTTAATATTTAAAGAACAACTTGGTCGTAAAGTAGAATTACATTTCTGAAAACAACCTAAAGTTGTGTTTGATAACATGAACCCTAGATTACTCTGCTATATCCAACGTGGATGCCGTATATTTATTTGGACACCATCAGTACAGTTAAAGTAATGTCTTGCAATGGTTAACCATTTCCGAGAACAAGTTAAATTATTAGGACATTGTAGCGGAGCACTTTGGGTAGCTCAGGAGATGGATCGGGTCATCTACTAATTGGGATGTTGATGGTTCAATTCCTGGCTGTTCCAGCCAAATATCCTTGGGAAAGATAACCTGATGCATCCACTGGAGTATGAATGTGTTTGAATGTTAGATAGAAAGAACTTGCATAGAAAAAAAGCACTTGAGTTGAATGGGTGTGAATGAGGTACTTTGTATAAAGGGCTTTGAGTCCTCAGGTAGAGTAGAAAGCACTATATAAGAACCTCACTAGAAGTTTGTAGACTGAATAATCTCTCCTTCATTCTTAAGGATCCACCGAGGCAGGAAGATGACATGGAAGTGGCTCGAGCTGGTCAGGAGCTGAACCAGGAAGTAAATCGCCTAATGGTGGCAATGAGGGACATGCTGGCAAATATCCGGTTTCAGGAGCCACCAAGAGAGGACAACCCCTACAGAGATGATGATGAATGGGACTGAAAGAGGAGATAGAGGTGGACTAAGTGATGGATGAAGAGGAATAAAACTGAAAAACTGAAAAAAAAAAAAGTGATGTTAATAATTACAAGGAAAATAAGTTGAACAGCTGGATATTATTTTGTTGTCATAATTTCAGAATATTAGACTGATTTTAAAAAACAAACATAAATACTACTGGGGTAATGTAGATGGATGTGAACCTGGCAAACTTTGTTCCAAGCTCAGAAAGCAGATTGTTAGTTGGACCTGTCATGTTGCCAAGGTTAAGTGTGTTATTTATAATTATTAGTTCCATAATCAGTCTCCAAGCATTGTCAGTTCAGCAGCACTAACGGATAATAAGTCCTGCTTTTCTTCCTCTGGTTTCTGGCTTTCTGAGAGTTTTTCATTTTCTCTCATAAACACCTGCAGTGGAAGACTTTACGAAGCTAGAGTGAGATTCATGTAGTCTCATTCTGAGTGCAAGCTCTAAAGCAAACTGCTGCTTATCTGCACTTTAATACATTTACACAGAATCATAAAATTTTTATTCTCATTGATTTGATCACTCCCAATAAAAATAAAAACAAACTCTGAAAAATCCCTTGAAGTTTTCTTGAAGGCTAAAATGATTACTTTTTTTTAAAAACTTGAATATTTTAATGCGTAGCTAGTAAAGCATTTTAAATCGATCAATTCTGTTTTTCTAAAAAGGAAACTGCCTTTTTTTTTTCTGGCGCAAATTCAGTTAGTCATGCCATCCATTTAGGTCTTATTTATAATTTGAACTGAATTACAGTTGATCCACATCCAAGCATTCAGGGGGTGTGTGCATTTCTTTTATTTTTGCAGGGATTCTGTAGCCATAATAATCTTACTGTGAGACTTCTATGATTTTTCAGCTGAATAATTAAGAAGTTCTAAATTATAACGGGGGCCACACGAAAAAATTTAAAGTGTTTTGACTCTTGGTAATAAATGACATCAAATTGAGTCATTTCTGATGACAAACAGTACCACACAAACTTCAGCAAGATGCTGCTCGGCCTGATGACGCACTTCTGTTGTGACCTGTTGCAAAAAGCATGAAAAGGTCTTCCACGTACACACCTGACATCATTTTAAGCATCCTTAAACATGATTAACTAGATTTGTTTTGTCTTTGTGGTCTTCGTGGTATTTTCTACTCACTGTCTTAATCATCTTGGCTGCTGTTTTTTGTTTGTTTGTTTAAATTCTGCTGCTTTCTTTCTCTAATATTCTTATTACCTCTCAGACTTCGGCACCGATTCTCACATTTCAGTTTCAGTTTACTTGCACTTATTGACAACGCAGCTATGGCAGATGTTTTCATTTTTATCTCTTAAACTGGTAATTAAATTAACTCTTTTCTGTGTACACTCAGATTCTCATGACCTCACTTGATTATGCTCATTCGCTGCACACTAAATCTGAAGCAGTAACTATGCTTCTGTTATCATCAGTGATATTTAACGTTTTTAACTTGTGCTTATTATTTTTTTAACACTCTCCAACTGTTGCCCTTTCTTCTCAGTGTCCTTTCATATTATCCATGGGATACGATTCACCCCATTTATGCTTTACAGTCACTGTTCAAACATTTTTTTCAATACAAACAGAAATGACGAGCTAGCCTGAGGTCTGTTACTCTCAGTCAAAGGACAAAATCATTGCGAGGTGCTGTACACGCTCGAAACATACCTACTTACTTTGTTTTCCAATGAGCCACAAGGATGTGGGTGACTGTGCTAGATGGTCAAATGAGGTCATTGTTCCTAATTCACCTGGAGCTATGGGTGTTGTCGTGAAAACATTTCATGTGATTATTCTGCTGTATTGAAAGCTCTTTCAGATTAGTGGCTCAGAGGTTGCTTGATGGGACTGCAGTATTACCACTGGTGCTGTAGGTTAAATGTAACCAGCTGCCATAACATAATTTAACAAAACACCTAGAGCAAATTGAAATTCCTGAAAAAAATGAATGCAGTGTTACAACAAATTTTTATTTTCTTCGATAATATTTTTGTGCAACTTACTTGATTTCAAAATTGTTTTTCGTAGTCACACAGAAGCTCTAAACCCCTGATATTTTTGTTATTGTATAAATTAAATGATGCGGCAAATCCTCAAATTTCAGAAGCTGGACAGAAGCCGGTCTGCTACTTTTTCGTGATGTGTTTGCCTGCATGACTTGTCACTTTTGATGATACAAATGAATTTGAAACCAGATAAACATGCTCAAGAAGTTGAAGTTGAAATTATTAAATTTGATTTAACGAATTGTGTGGATATGTATCAAAGTTACTGTGCCGTTAGTTTGAGAAGCTAGTTTAACCACAAACAGCACGTTTTGCTCTATGAACACCAAGATTTTCACTTGCACATTTGTCTTAAAGCTATTTAAGACTTATTTTTAATGGAAATGTTTAAGCACATGTAGATGTGTGGATTTTATCCTGGATTACTTAAGCCTTAGATTTCATATTTAATGTTTTCACAATATGTACCTGGTCAGGCTGACCCAGGCCAAGAATTGCCTCACAGTGTCTACACCAAATCTAGAATTATGCATCTGTTTAAATTTTTTTAATAGTGTAATTGTCATTTATAGATTATTGTCCTAAATTAATGTTTCAGAGAGCAGTGAAAGTTTAGGTTGAAGTTTTCCAACCGTTTTGTGTTTCAGAGAAAGATCTTTACTATCACACAATTTCCTTTGTTGTTAAGACATCATTAAAAACTTACCATCCATAATTATTTAAAGATGATTTAATAAAAAATAAAATGGAAAAAAAAAAATTGCAAAGCAGTGAAGGGGAGCCTTGCATGTGTGGCAGTTGCACATGTGTTTCCCACACTCACTGAATTAGCAGCTCAGGTGAATTTTATGACACTCCCAAGCCCTCATTTGGTCACAGTTAGCTCAGAACAAATGGATTCTGACTGTTTTTAGATTATTTAGTTACATTGCAGGTGCTTGTGCTTGCAGGAGCAGATGCTGTGTCTATGTCAGACCTTCCCAAAGTGTGGGGCCCGCCCCTTAGGGGGGGCGCAGAGCCATTGCAGCGGGGGCGCGGTATGAAAAGGGGGAAAAAAAACAAAACAAAACGCTTGGACACTGCTAGCACGGGGCGCCCACACAAACGCAAAGCAGGAGATGAAGCATCGCTGAATATGTTTCCAAACCAACTTCATTCTAAGCCAAAGACTAGAAAATATGGTGAACCATATCTTCCCTTTGGTTTCACCTGCACAAGTGCCAAGGTAGGTCTCCCCTGCATAATTGGTTTTCCCTTCGTCGGGAGCAGGCGCTGGGCTGTTCAAATCACGGACAAACAGCATCCCACATTCTTGATTTTTAGTTCACAAACACTTCTCATAATGACTAACTACTCCTGACATTTTGGAGATGTTAGCTCTTCATACAGTAAAGTTACAGTGGGATACAAATAACATCAGGCTGATCCTGCCACGATTTGTTCCCCGGTTCAAATCACGGACAAACAGTATCCCACAGTTGTTAATGTTTTTGAACCCATTTTGCACAGAGAGGCATTTTTTGAAAAATGTATTGATAGCAATGTTGAATATTATTACACAGGAAAAAAACAACTACAATACTAAAATAATTACACCATGACGCCTCTGCCTTTCTAAATGGAGGGACAGTAACTGCGTGTGTATATGTAAGCGTGTAAAAACTGAAGATAGTCAGATTAACAGTATTTTGTCTCTATCTGCCATTCTGCAATTCATCTCATGTAAACAATAACGTGGCGCACAGCGTGACGTGAAAAAAGGCACATACCTTTGACGTTGGGTGATGAACTCTGTATTCCTCGTCCACACGTAAACGCAAAAAAGGATTTTTAAAAAATCTCTGTTTTCGTTGATTCGAAACGCCGTTTACGTGTGGACGAAACAGCTGCGTTTTCAAAACTACCCGTGTAGGTGTGGACATAGCATAAAAGAGTTAGTAGTTTATTTTATTACTACCTGTAATTTATTGCAGTTTACTTGTATTTGCTTAATTGTTTACTAAATGTTTGAGGTGTGAAATAAACCGCAATGGAGCAAAATATGGGTGTGTGTGGTTGGAGGATGTGTTTGTGCGCGCGCGTGCGTGGGGCTAGCAAAAAAAGTTTGGGAACCACTGGTCTATGTTAAGGGGCCAACTTTGCACCTACTTCCTGCGTCTGCAGGAACCATGGGCAAATATGATTTGAGCACAGTGTCAAGATCCCTCTTTATTACTGTCTCATAAAAAATACACACAGACATGGCGTGTGCATCTTTATATGTGCATTTAAAACAAATATTTTTAAATGAGAATATCTAAGAACAAAACCGGAGGCTAACTACCAGTAAAGATTTAAATCTGCTTTCCAGAATGTATAGTACAAGTAGTACAAGTTTTCAGAGCTTTTTCTTTTTTAGCTTTCAGAAATTATATTTTGGACACCAAGACTCTGATTAGAATAATATTAGCGGAAGTGAAGCATTTTCTTAAAGCAGAAAGGAAAGTGTTAAAAAACAGATCGAACTATTACTGAATTCAGTCCATCACCGTTCAGCTCTCTCCCAAGAAAACTTGGCATAACTTTCGCAGACAGGACCGCAGCGCAGCTGACGCTTGTGAGGAGGAGCCGCCTGAAGTCATTTAGGACGCAGCATCACTGTGAGAAATAATCCGGCATATCTCTCTCTCTCTCTCTCTCTCTCTCTCTCTCTCTCTCGTTCCCGGTATACTAGAGACAGTGTTCATTGTCACTATGCTGGTCCGAACAATCTGAACTAATGGAAGGATTCTGGTGGATCGGCTGCTCTGTTTGAGGAAAAAACGTGAAATCGGAGTGCAAGATTTTAGTGGAGAAGGAAACATTACAGATGTCCATCCCGGAGCAGCTGGTTGGATAGGGCGAAAAATAATAATAAAAACTCAATAGGTTATAATAAAAATAAAAGGATTACTCGAGTCAAGAAACGCACTTTTCACCGGGACCAACGCGGTAGCTCGCCGATGATTTTTCAGACTATTTAATGGCTGAAATAAATATTAATACATATACTTGAACTTTTTGCGTGGAGTTTGATGATCCTGGACGGTTGAGGCTTCCATGGGTTTAACAAACAGTTCGGATGAGTTGCTTGAATTCCCAACCTGCTCAGAAGCAAGCTGTAACTGCGACAGCTGATGTAGAAGCATCCTCTAAGCTCTAGAGACAGCTGATGAAGGTTCCTTACCCAGTTTAAATCTGTGCTGCAGCAGCCTAAAACCCACACAGAGCACCTGAAAAGCTGAAAGCTTGCAGTTACCTAATAGAAGGCAGGCATGGAAATGACCAACGGGTCCCTGCAGTACCCCTCCATACTTCACACGGACTTCGGACCGCTAAATGACCTTCTGGAGGAGAACGAAACAAACTCAACCGCAGGAGAGCGAAACTGGCTGAACTGCGTTCAGATCCGGATCCCTCAGGAGCTCTTCTTGGCACTGGGACTCATCAGTCTGGTGGAAAACATCTTGGTCATCATGGCGATTATTAAAAACCGAAACCTCCACTCGCCCATGTACTACTTTATCTGCTGCCTGGCCGTGTCTGACATGCTTGTCAGCGTCAGCAACGTGGTGGAGACCATATTCATGCTTCTCAATGACCACGGCCTCCTGGATGTGCACCCCGGCATGCTTCGCCACCTGGACAACGTCATCGACGTGATGATCTGCAGCTCCGTGGTGTCCTCTCTCTCCTTTCTGTGCACCATCGCTGCCGATCGCTATATCACCATCTTTTACGCGCTGAGGTATCACAGCATCATGACCCCTCATCGCGCCATCATCATCATCGTGGTGGTGTGGCTGGCCAGCATCACCTCCAGCATCCTCTTCATCGTATATCACACCGACAACGCCGTCATCGTGTGCCTTGTCACTTTCTTCTGCACTACTCTGGTATTCAACGCCGTGTTATACCTGCACATGTTTGTCCTGGCGCACGTGCATTCTCGGCGCATCATGGCTTTCCACAAAAACAGGCGCCAGTCCACAAGTATGAAGGGAGCCATAACCCTCACTATCCTGCTCGGGGTCTTTATTTTATGCTGGGGCCCTTTCTTTCTACACCTTATCCTCATCCTCGCCTGTCCCACCAGCCCCTTCTGCAACTGTTTCTTTCGAAACTTTAACCTTTTCCTCATCCTCATCATCTGTAACTCCCTCATCGACCCGCTTATATACGCGTACCGGAGCCAGGAGCTGCGTAAAACCTTGCAGGAGATGGTCCTGTGTTCGTTTTGCTTCGGCGTGTGACATCGTGGACATTCCTGAACAAAACCGAGCGCAACACAACATTCTTCCTCTGTCTTCAACATGTCCGAAGATAGAATAAGACACAACTGATATGTTTAAACATGCAAATGTTGCCCGTGCGCGAGTGCACATGGCAGCTGAAGACTCTGTCACACTGGAAACATTTGATAAATAGAACTGGGTTCCGTTTTAGCTGTAAATTTATTTATTATTGCGCTACGCCTTTTTTTGTTCTTCACTGGGAAGCTTGTGGATAATCTCTTAAGTCAGTCAACAGTTTCACAACACTACTTATTGTTTCTGGTCTTACTGTTTTTTTTCTTTCTTTCTTCTGTAAACATGTTTGATTTTTTGTCTAAAAAATGCCTCTTATGGTGGTCAAAATATGCTGCCTTAATTCTTTTTTTTTAAGGCGTTCAATTATTATAATTTCATGAAAATAAAAAAGGAAGTTTACTTTCATTTTTAAAATGGCCAACAACAAAAGGTCGCTACCTTACATCTCTATCCCTTTTAAGATTATTTATTATTATTTTTGAATTAATATCTTAATGACATTTTTCTTTTAATGAATGATGTGCATTGCAAGAACTCAAAAAATAGAAGCAGCGAATAATCTCTTAGTTACTCAAATGCAGATTATTTTATATATAGACTGTCTTTGGGAAAATGTTCGAGCATGGTGCAAACGGAGCAGGGAACAGATGAAACACAGCTTAATTGGATCAGACTAAACCTTAAAATGACACTGTGTGGCAAACTCAAAAATTACTGTTGCAAAAATAAATGTCAAATATCCCAGTGACTAAAAAAAAGAAAAGAAAAGAAAAAAAGGGGACAAAAATCACATGAACATGCTTGGTGGTAGGCCCGAGGCTCGTGGCATGAGAGGGTTTATGAAAGAAGAAAGAAGCCATGTCAAAGATATATTTCTGGAAGTTTGTGGGTTCTCTGAAATGCGCAAATAAGGGACAGTTTGGGCTGAAGTTTTTGTTATGTAGGACAGTCTAGGAAGGAACGGACTAAAGATCCATGATTAAAAAGACAGCATACAGGTTACACCAAGTCCAGCTAATGTAATTAATTAACTTCATTGCATAAATTAATTATTAACATTAATAATTTTAGTTGATGCATATATTCCATGGCGTTCTTTATTTATCCCACATAAGTGCTGGTAACAGGGCCTGCATTTTGCACTCTTATCATTTTCTGTAGAAAAGATGAAATTCATCCATCTTAATTTAAACCCTGAAAAGTTTTAAATCCCCACATTATGGTGGGAAGAAAGGTCTCTGGGTTATCAAGCTGTCTGCCAACAGATAAATAAAGAAACCATGATAGCAACAATGCAGTGTGTAATGTGCAGTTGTTCTCTGTGGAATGTTTTTGTTGTTGTTGTTGTTTTTTAAAGATTAATTTTAGAACCCATTTTTTTCTTTTTTCTTTTTGTACACTTTTTTTTGTATACTTGATTTATTAGACTAGCTTTATTAGGATTGTTTTCAGAGTGCTGGCTCGATATAGAACTGATAATATACAACACTGTCATGTATGAGTCTTTAAGAAAACCTCTGTTAAAGATAATGACAGTCAGGGCTTCAGTATATGGCCAAAAATAAACATGATTCCATACATAATATAAAATGAAAATGTATAAATGTGGGTGTTTAACAAAAAAGAAAAAAAGAACAGCTGTGTGCATCCAGGTCAACTTAAACTTGAGTAAAACAGGACTATGTTGTTCTGTATGTCATATGTATGTTAGTGGAATTGTTTACCTGTTTTCCCAAATAAAGGGGTCAAAACATACAAAAGAGTTTGTATTGAATCCAGAATAACAGTGGTATTGCTTAGTTATCATCTGTCCATCATGAAGTCAAGTATTTTTCATCTCATTATTATCTTCAGATTTTTGCACATTGCTTGTAAGCATTATTTGAAGTCTTTATTCATGTGCAATCAAACAAAAAAAGACTGCAGCTTCTCTAGGAAGTGCCTCTGCAGTCAAATAAAGAAAACGATATCCAGATTTTCAAATTATGGACAAATTATGGTTGCTGTATTGCATTAAGGTAGAAATTGTCAGTGTATTGTATCTGTAGGTATCTCTGCAGCATCCGCAGATGACATTCTAACTTTAATTGCAGAGCTTTAAGTTTGCCTAATTATTTGCAACATGAACATTTTCTGATTCACATTAACAAAAATATGCAAGGCAACGTTTGCTCTGGGCAGACAGTAGAGCCATTGATATACAACACAACAGAGGCGTTTTTTGAAATGCTCCATTTTTAAACTCATGATCAAGTTCATTTGCTGTGCCTTAAATAACAGCAATGAGCACGAGGGGATTTCCAGTTTGAAAGAAAAAGAAAAATCCCTCATCCTGTCCTCAAGGAAAAAATTAAAAATCCTAATTGTTTAAGATGATTTAAAAAAAAGTCTTGGCTTTTTTGTACGTCACCCACACCCACATTATTAGAGGGAAATGGCTAATTTTTCCATTTTAAGAAAGAAATGGATGGAATGCGTACAAGTGAAAATGCACATATGTCAGTTCGTTAAGTGGACATTCTTATATACTGGTTTTCTACTTGAGCACTGAAAGTATCTATACAACATGTCTCATTCACCTGTTCACATATTCATTCATACACGCACTTTTTTCTACTTCTAAGTGCCTTCTATCTAACATTCCCACACATTCACACTCCTGAACGTATCAGGAGTAACTTGAGGTTTGATATCTTGCTCAAGTGTGTTTTGGCATGCAGACCCGAGCAACCAGGACTCAAACCACAAAGCGACTAATAGATGACCTGCTCTACCTTCAGAACCACAGCCACCCCAGTATTATATTTGCAATATAATTGTTTGATTTTTTTAAAAAAACTTTTGCTAAAATCTTTTCTTTCCAGTTAGATTTTCATATTGTAACAGTCTATAATTGTATTACATGCATTGGCACAGCTGAAGTTTCAAAGAAACTTCAAGAGGATGAAAGATAATCCCAAAATGAATGAATGCTATTCATTGTGATGGTTTGTGTCTAAAAATAATTTATTACCCTTATTAAATAGTAATTTGTGGATGGTAGCTGCTTTGGAAGATTGTCCCACGGCTTTGAAACATTTGTCTCTCCTGCCAATCCCATCTCAGATATTAAATAAATAATAAGGTTGTACTAGCTATGTAGCTGATCACGACACGCGCTTCTCAGAGGAAAACTGACATGGACCAGAACACACCGACATCACTGTCAGTGACCTGTAATGATAACGTTGATCATGAACGCCAGATTCGTGACCATGATAATAAACGAAAAATGAACCATATGTTATCTGTAGATGTCTCACTTAATTATAATTACTGCTGATTATAGGAAGGAAGAAACGTGTGACTACATAATTTCCAGGGAACAGCATGTTATTATTGGTGCTATGACTTCTGCCTTCATTTAGCCACACAACACAGCTCTGTTTGCAGCAAAGGAAAATCTCCGCAGCTGCTTCCCCCAACGACAAACACACTCAAGCTATATCCATATGACCAGACCACAAAATGACTACCCTCAGGGATGAATGCCAATAAAATATATTTTTAAAAGGTTTTTAATCAAATGATTTTGATTAGAAAATCTTTACATACAAAACCTGCCATAACTGAAAATAGTGGATACTGAAAACTGAAACAATTATAAAATAGCATAAAGTGATGCAATAGTTGTTCTTATTGACCATTCCTTTTCTTCCACATATCCAATTCAGGGTCACGGGGGCTCATAATTATTTTGGACTTCCTTTTGTTTACCATCTAGAGCAGGGGTCCCCAATCCCAGTCCACGAGGGCCGGTGTCCCTGCAGGTTTTAGATCTCGCCCTGGGTCAACACACCTGAATCACATGATTAGTTCATTATCAGGCCTCTGGAGAACTTCAAGACATGTTGAGAAGGTAATTTATCCATTTAAATCAGCTGTGATGGATCAAGGACACATCTAAAACCTGCAGGGACACCGGCCCTCGTGGACTGGGATTGGGGACCCCTGATCTAGAGTACACTAGAAGCAGTCCACTGTCATCTGTTCACCTAGAAAGTCTAATTAAACACTACCGTTTCATACATTGTGCACTTGCCTTCAGGTCTTATATTTGGTTTTTTTGTGTGTTTTCTTACATCTATGATTTTATTTTTTTATTGTATTATTTTTTTTAATTCATATTTTTTACTGTAGCTGACCTGGGCAGACACATATGCATGCACTTACGCATACAGTGCTATGCTGAAGTATTTCCCCACTTCCTTATTTCTTAGATTATATGAATCTATCATCATCAAAATCAGTGTCCATTATTCAACAATAAGAAAGAGACTGGACATTCATCCATCTGTCTTCTGTTTATCCAATTCAGGGCCAGCAGGCTGGAGCCTATCCCTGCTGTCATAGAGGCAGGGTAGGTTGCCAGTCTACCACAGGGCTACAACAAACAGACAGACAACCAGTCACACTCACATTCGCACCTGTTGCCAATTGAGAATAACCAATTAACCTAACCCTCAAATCAGATTGAGATGCTTTGGCATGACCTTAGAGTGGCTGAGTTAAAATAAAGAGCAGGCCAATATTCCTCCACAGCAATGTGAAAGATTCAATGTACCATACTGTTTGACAGCAGTTCTTGCTGCTGAGGGTTGCTCAAGCAGTTAATAGGTTTAAGGAATGTAACCTGACCACCTAACCACAGGGCTAAGCAGGTTTGGATAACGTTTTTCCCTTAATAAATTAAATCATTATTTAAAGACTGCATTTTGTATTTATTTGGGTTGTCATTATCTAATATTGAAATGTGATTATCTGAAGCACGTAAATGTGACCAATATGGAAAAAAAAAACCCATAGAGGCATGCACACCTCTAAAACATTTCTATACACTGTGAAATTGTTTTGGTACCCCCCTGAAAGTTAACACACTCGTGCACATGTGATGGTCATTGTCCACAAATCTCTTAGGACAGCCATGAAAGACAATGAAAGACCCGTGTTTACCGAATCTGTAAATCTTGTGTCTAATTCATCTCTACAGTGAAAATCTGCTCTACAACCTCTGATACTGAACATTATCTCCATAAATCTGCTTTAAGCTGAACCAAAATGGGGTCTGAATGTAGTACTGGTGTGTGTTTTAGTTTCCATTAGATGCAACAAGTAAAGGCAGCTCTGCTATGTATGGTGGTTATTTGTGAATTTTAATTTCAATTCAGTTCACTTTTTATATAGTTCCAGTTCACAACAACAGTCATCCTAAGAAGCTTCATATTGTAAGTTAAAAAAAAAAACTTTGATTGTAAAGAGAACTTCAACAATCAGACAATACCTGGTTTGGGTGGGAGACAGAAAAGAGACCACAACAAAAAGAGAGTAGAGAGAGATAATAGTGGCCTACGATGAGTGAAAATGGGGAAGAAGTGCTTCAGAAGAAGTCCATAAGTAGCCTGATCCTATAACTTTATTAGTCTAGATAAGAGTTATCAAAAAGGTAAAGCTTTAAATCTTTAAAGCAGTGAGAGTCTCTGTCTCCCAAACCCAAACTGTGAGCTGGTTCCATGGCAGAAGGCTCTGCTTCCCATTCTACTTTCAGAAACTCTTAGAAGCACAAGTAACATGACAGTCTGAAGAAAAGCTGCTCTATAAAGTCTTTAAGTAATCATGAGGCCTTATAATTCAAGACTTTGTATGTAATGGAAATAATCATCTATAGAAATAGAAATGGAAAAAAATAAAACGCTCATTGCCACACACTTGCTACATTTGTGCACAAATAAATGAAACTCAATGTAAAAAGGTTTTTAGGGCAGATTCCTAGTAGATTACAGAAGCAGCATCATTCCCAGAAGCAGTAAAAACAAGGAACAAGGAAAAGAATGAGGCACCAAACTGATCACACTGAAAAATACAGTTATGATAGGGTTATGGCCTCTTCATAGATATGGCAGACATGTAGCAACATCAGCATTAATTTTCTCTGGAAGCCAACTAAGGCAGGTTATTATTATTATTGTTGTTGTTGTTGTTGTTGTTGAAGTAATGCAAAGTGACATTTCTGTTGTGTATGACATGGATCACATGCCTCTCTCAAACACAAGAATTTCACAGTACAGAAGACCACAGCAGATAGTGATCATCACACCCCTCTGACCAAATAAAGACTTTGAATATGTTTTAGGCCTCAGTATTGATTATGTCATGTTCCTATATTCTATACAGTTTATTTCCTTCCTTATTTATTTATTTACACTTGATGGTACGCCATGTCTCTGTGCCGTGTGGCGCATGGGATCTAATATACCAGCTACTGATCAGTTAAACAGGAACCCACTGTACAACACCTTCTGACGAGGTGACTGTCACTTCATCACAATCTGGCAACACTCTTACTTAGAAATATATTATGTTTCTTATGTGTGACAAGTCTAGGGATCTTTCCATGTAGATTTACTAAAGCCCATCTTTATGTATTTTAGCTTGGTGCAAAGCTTTAAATCTAATCTTCAGTGTGAATCATACGTGGTAATAACTTCTAGGAACTCCGAAACTGTTGTAAATTATAATTCATAACAAGCTTGGTGGTCAAAACATTTTCTGCGAAACCAAATACTGAATACTGTTATTGGAGAAATGTTATAAAAAGACTGTCAGCTGCTAAGGGGATAATGTAAATTTTTACTTAATATGTGCAACAACCCTGAACTCCAACAGTACCCTCTCCCTCCTTTATTTGAACTTGTTTCATCACATTCCACTGAAGTGCTTTTTACATTTTTAAGCATTTTTAACCAAGGCAACAAGCCACGGTAATAAAACCACACTTAAAAAGGTTTCTCTGTATTTGCTTGTGTATTAACAGCAAAACCACTGATATACTGGACCAGATATAAACAGACTGCTTTCACTGTATTGATTATTATTTATTTATTCTCTCTTAAAGCTAACATCTGTGATATTTATGACCAGTCACTAACTCTAATTTTTCAGAAATCCTTTTGTGGTATTTAAAACGGACAGTTTATGAAAATGTGACGAGATGAGTATAACATGTGGTTTTGCAGAGTGCAGTGTTCAGGTGCTAAATTTGTAATAATTTATTTCCCCAGTAATATGTGACCTCATTTTTTGTACCCTTGAGCTAAGCAGCATGAAACGCGTTTTGTCCTTGCATGAATCCAAAAATTCCCAGTTTAAAATGAGGAGTTTGACATGGAATTTCCTACACAAATCATTCTTGTCTTCAAGCAAACAAAAGCCACTGAAAGGCCAAAGGGAACTATAAAACCAGCGGTCAAACAAACAAATAATAATAATAATTTTAACTGCCATTTAGGAGAATTATATTGTATTTGTTGTAGAGAAAAGTATTATTTGTATGACATTTCTTTCATTATCAGTACAACCAATAATTCATTTAAGGATTATATTTAGATGATGTGTATAAAAAAGAAAAAGACATGCAGTCAGCACTTTTAAAGGGATCTTACTGAGGAAATTTATTTGAAGGTACCTAAAATTCAGATAAAATGAGAAAAAACTGAGGGTGATGTTTCTTTTCAAATTAAAGGTACCACTTTATTTTACACCATTAACAGTAATCTATATTAGTATACCACGTGTCAAAACATATTTACTAAGTTGCAAATACAGATGTCGCTTTAAATGTAGCCTTTATTTACCACTTGAGTTTCTTTTATTTCTTCTACACTACTTCATTATGGCAATGGTTATTTTTTTATTTTGAAAATCTCGCCGGAACTCGCTACTTTGACGAAGTATGACTTGACGTTTTTTTCCCTCCTGTGTGATGTTACCCATGACAGAGGCAAAACAAAACGGGGACGTCTGCCTATATTCATCATAAACGTCGTCCACAAAATATATTATTATATTATAATATAGCTGCTAGTTTGCTGCTGATAAATTCGTTCAACAACGGGGTAAGCTTCCAACTAGACGGCCGCTTTAATGACCAAACATTAGCATCAAATCAACGGACGACTTGCTGGTTTAAAAGCTCGTTAGCTAGCTAGCATTAGCTGTTTGTTGACATCCGTGTTTGGATATGGACTTGCCCTTTCCTATAGATAGCGCCCTGTTAACGCCCTGTTAAGCTGTTTAGCTGTGATGAACGAAATAACATTAAGGTTACCTCTTAGCACATTAGGACTTACTGCAGCATCATCCTTAAGTGGTAATAATTAGTGAAATAAAGCTCCAACTTAACGTTTCTCAGTCTTTTCAGCGTTTGCAGTGTTACATCGTTTGACCTTATTTACTTAAGTCGTCCATAAAATGTCTGTAGGGCGTGTTTTTGTTGACTGTTGAAGTAGAGCTTACACATACCACTGGGATTCATGCATCTTCAGCCTCAGTGAAAATTAGACTTAATGGTAATTAACCAGCCAAAGGGAGTACTAGTGTACCTGTCAGGCTGGCTCTAGTGTAGCTTCATAAAATCTACATGGAATTAAATTAAAATTACTACCCCTAACCCTTTAATTATGTACCAGAGTTTCCTTCGTTATGGTTACAATTTTCAACAGGACATTTGTATTCTCTGGTGTTCTATTATACGGATGTGGAGTTTGAAAGTTTGAAAGAGTTTTGTGAGGTAGGGAGGATCTGATGAAAAAGTAGATTTTGTTTCATTTTAGATGTAAAGGAACTTTTTCTGTAATGTGTAAGACTAAATCTTTTTTAAGATCTGACCTAAATTGAAAGTATAAAATAGCAGTAGCCTTGGTATAACTCTCACTCAGGACTATGTATTATGTATTTGAATGAAGTTAAAGATGTGCACGGATTCATATTTCTGCTTGTAACATGCAGCACATATTTTGCCTTTATTTTTCTTGAAACCATTGGGCTCTTAGTGAGAGTTTATGACCCATGAACAGCGCATGACCAAGTAAATGTCAACACAATGTCTATCACTGCACAGTAAGCCGAACCAAGTATAAACACTGGCTAACCAGCTTCCTTCTGAAAGGAAACTGAGATTCCTCTTAATGTTTCAATACATAAAGCCAAGAGAAGACAATTGCTTTGTTTTGTTTGTCTTTCTTAGATGTAGCCAATAAAATGGAGTATGATGAGAGACTTGCACTTTTTCGCCAAACCCGCCTCAATCCATTTGATCGTGGAGAGGAAGAGGATGGTCCCCAAGGAGACAAAACACCCCTGCAACATGGTGAGGTTTGCCACAAGTCATGATACAACTGTCTAAGGATTGCTTTCACACCTGTAGTTAAATTCAGGAAAATAATATACATTGTTGTCTTTGTTGGCTTTCATTTGCCTGCTTCATCTTAGTATTAAGTCATATAGACAGAGTTTATTGCACCTCACACTGATCAGTTTCACTGACTGTCTTCCTTCATCGTCACATGCGTATTTAACATTTTTTAAATCTCTTTATCATGATGATGCAAATTTTGAATTTAGCCGTGACTGTGAAAGGTGACTAGTTTGATAGACAGCAAAAAAGCCCAAAAATGTGATATTCTATTAGCTAGTAGCCTGTCCCAAAAAGCCTAATTTATTCTAATTCTTAAGTTGAATTTACAAAAAAATTGCATCTGGTCTTCCAGTGATGTATCTGCTGTTTGCTGAAGCTTCGTCAGAAATGTTCTCAGTGAAAGAAGCCATTATTAATAAAGGAAAACACTGAGAAAATTACAAATTGCACAAGAACTGGACAGAAAATCAGTGGCAACAGTACTTATGGAGTGATGAAGAGAAATACAACTAGGGCTGCACAACTGACAGTGTTTGGAAGGTTACTTTTCAAATGTATTCCACTGCAGATTACAGAATACATGCCTGAAAATGTAGTTTGCAATGTAATATGTTACTCAATGTGAGTAACGTATTCTAAATACTTTGGATTACTTAATATATTGTAATGCTTTTCACAACTACATTATTGCACTAATGCTCTGTGATTTATTACTATTACTGAAGGCTACTCGGCACCGAGCTAACATTGTTAGCTGGCTTTAGCTGAGGTTAGTTCATAGACTGCTTTCAGAACTTCACATGATTATTGTTACTGCTATCCATCAGGTTGTTAATGCTATCCATCAAGTCTTAACAGTCTGCAGTCTATTTTAAATACGTAACGTAACATGTATTCCTTTACTTCCCAGCACTGACAACTGATAATCGAGATTATTTTAATTTTTTGATCATGATTATTTTGACTAATATTGAGATCGCACAGGGGCAGCACGGTGGTGTGGTGATTAACACCACAGGTTCTGAGTTTGATTCCACCACCTGGCCGGGGCCTTTCTGTGTGGAGTGTTCTTTTCCCTTTTCTGTGTTCTCCGTGTTTGTATGGGTTCTCTCCAAGTACTTTGGCTTCCTCCCACAGTCCAAAGACATGCAGTTAGTGGGGTTTGGTTAATTGGTAATTCTAAATTGCTCATGTGTGAATGTGAGTGTGAATTGTTGTCTGTCTCTATGTGTTGGCCCTGTGAGAGACTAGCGACCTGTTCCGGGTGTGCCATGGCTCTCTCGCCCTATGGTAGCTGGAATATGCTCCAGCCCCCACCATGACCCTGACAATGATAAGTGGAAGACAGTGGATGGATGGATTGAGATCACATTTGCATGTAACCACAACACTGCTTTCCTATCTTCACATCTGTCCAGATCTTTGCATGAAAATGAAATTGATCCTTTTTATTCACCTAAATTCAGCAGATCTCTTTAAAGAAAAATAACAAATATTTTTTTTAAAAAACAGTACCAAAACCTAACTAAACAAAATTATCAGGACACTGCATGACAGGATAACAGTAAGTTTACCATTTTCCTGAAAGATTTATTACTCAACGTTTTTACTGGGCACACGCGGTGTATGTCTGCAATGTTACTGGATGATTCATGCTAGCAAGCACTCCAATGGTTGTCTTGGCCTTCATGCATGTGTTACGACCCGGCTCATAGCCGCAACATAAAAGAAGATGAATACCAGTTTGTGGGATGAGAAGAGGCTTTATCTTAAAATGGACAACCAGGTTGGCTAAAAATGGCTGGTGCCACTAAGGCAAACACAACAAAAGAGATGGACAAAATGGTGAATGGAGAACTAAACTATACTGGGAAAACTAAACTA
The DNA here is from genome assembly GCF_036321145.2 of Pelmatolapia mariae. Lineage (NCBI taxonomy): Eukaryota > Metazoa > Chordata > Actinopteri > Cichliformes > Cichlidae > Pelmatolapia > Pelmatolapia mariae. The sequence goes on from NC_086227.1 coordinate 23,792,313, forward strand.
CTGACCCTGAACAGAAACACAAACCTGAACACGAATAACAGTGAGCAGAAAACAGATGACGGTTGGGCAGCAGGGAAACACATGGATGAGACATAGTGGATACACAGACGGACCGGCCAAAACTACAAAGACAGAGGACGCGACTTAAATACACACAGGGAAACACAGGGAGATTACACACAGGTGGGGAACATAGCTGGGAATAATCAACAAGACGAGACAGAGGTAAAACTGAACACACTCACATGAGACGCAGACCTTCACAATAAAACAGGAAACGAGAACTCTACACCAAGACGCAGACCTGACACTGAGAGACAGAATGACACATGGACCCTGAACTAAACTAAACGTGAGATACAACCGAGAACAAAATCCTTAACATGACATAAAACAAAACACTGACAACATTAAATCATAACACATGAATTTTACTGCATATTTTGGCGTCTTTTTAGGTGATTGAAGTTGTGTTGCTTTGCAGTGCAGACAGAAGTATAGCTGCTTATGATTTGTTTCTGAACACTTGTGCTAAATCCAAAGCATTCCCAAACAACAGATTATGATGATGTGAGGGACAAGCTCTTCATATCTGTCTTTCAGCATAGTGTTACTCCAGATTAGTCTAGGAACCGCCAACAGCTGTGATTAACACATGGAGGCATGTGCCAATCACAGTGCTTGATTTGTTTTTACTTTGGATTTTAATTGGGAGCGCACACATTTGAAATATTGCTCAATCGTGTTCATTTAATTGTGGGAAGCTAAAGTTGCAGTTATAAAGCCATCTGTATAGCCTGGTGGCAGCTCTGTCATGCTTTGCGGCTGCATTTCAGCGAGTGGTATTTGTGATGTTGGCAAAATTAATAGAATTATGAACACAGAAAAGTACAATCAGGTTTTTATCCACCATGCAGTACCATCTGGAATGCATTTGATTGGCAGCAGCTTCATTTTTCACCTTGACAATGACCCCAAACACACTGCTAGTGCTGTGAAAGCTGTACTTAAATAGAAAAAAAAAACAGTGTTTCAGGCAGTTATGGATTGGCTTCTCCACAGTCTGGACGTCAATATTATTGAAGCAGTGTGGGATCATCTTTACAGAGAATGGAATAAAAGACGACTAACAAAGATTGTCTGAGAGAGGCTGTGTTGAAGAAAGTGGTAATACCAAGTATTGACTTTCAAGCTTGTTAGAATTTTACAAATATCTGTTTTTGCCTTATATATAGCATTTCCATTTATGTTATGACATATTTTAATAAAATACTGCACCTATTTCCCATTTTTATAACATAATATAAAGAATTGAGAGGCGGCTATAGACTTAGGCACAGTACGTTATATTGTGACATTTACCTTTCTAAAACAGTTTGTTGTTGCAGTGGGAAGTGGGGTTTTTTGTTTTTTTTTTGCATTCATGGTTCCAGTTTTTCCTAAATGTCACTATGTATGTTTGCTTCCTTTTCAAAACCAGAAGCAGTATATCTCAGTTACTGTATAGGCAATAATTCCCTCTTTAAAGTTAATTTGTGCAGAAACGTGTCATCACTCATCCAGGTGACTTGTTCAGTCTCAGCTGACAGCAGGTTTCCCCAACTGTATAAACAGTACATTTGCATAATAACTGAAACTAGCACCAGTGACAAACATGGGCTGTGAGGTCAGTTTCTTGATCATTAAGCAGTCAGCTGAGACTGAAGAAGTCACTTGGATGAGTGACATTTTTCCCATGGAAAATGCTACATCCAGATGAACAGAGTCAACTTTTTGAGATTTCCTTACCTGGATGATTGAGCATGCATCAAGACAATTTGTGCACTTAGTTTAATAGTTTCCTTGTAATGTAGAGCAGATCCTGCTAATGCATAAGGAGCAAGGACACTGGACTGTTGTGACTAAGGAAAAGGAAGTTGGAAATGCTGTAGCTGAAGTAGAGGAAATGAAACGCATGCGAGTAAGCAGTACTTCAGTAACACTTCCTGTAATTTAGGACTTGGAAAAATACACTTTTTGCTTTTTGATGAGCAAGAATGACTCACTGATAGCTGTTCTGATCCTACGGTGCCTCATTACTCTGAGTCTATTGGGAACTACAAGACTGAATTCCTTCAACATGTTTTGTTCAGAGGTGTACGCAGGTAACAACACTGTTTGTATAATGTGATTCTTTTAGTTTATTAAACATTATTTGAATAGCTAAAGACTGACTTAATCTTTTCAAATATATTTGTTCAACCTTTAAATTCCATCATTCAGTTCTGTTTACTCATTTTTCACTTCATCAGAATAATCTCAGTTGTCAGTGTGGATAGCTGAAAGTTTACTCTCAGTGCACTTTAAATGTTAATTTGTCACTTGCTTTAATTTAAATTCAGGCTTGTATTGTAACAGATGAACATGCCAAACATTGGTTTGAGTAAAGAATGGATATTGATCAGACTTGTGAAAGTCTTGGTGTCAATTACTGCTGCGCAAATTTTGATATTGTTGTATTTACACCAAGTAAATACAGGGCCAGTATTGCGGATACCAGTACTGATATTGATAGTTTTAACTTGTAGACAGGTTATGTAGGCCAGATTAGTGCGTAATGATTTATGAGAAGAATCATCATTAATTTGCTAATGTTGATCACGTTTTAATCACTGTCACTGTAATTTTACTTTGCACTATAACACATAACAAAACATCTTTCAGATTTTCATGTATCTTGAAACTTTGGGTTTTTTGAAGACCAGGAATGTAAATGTGCCTGTCTCTAAAGCACTTTGGGTGAACTTCTGTTGATTAAATATGCTATATATGAAAAAATAGATGTGACAGTCAACACAAACTATATATTTTGTGTATATTTTTATGAATGTTAATTTAGTATAGTAGCATATAGTGTATAGTTTAGTATATTTTGTCATTTCTGAAAAAAATTATTTATTTAACGCAATTCAGTAGGCTACATACTCAACTTGGAGGATAGAAACGAAGCATCGATCCTATCACACTAGTATCTGTTTAATGCCAAGGCCAGCATTTGCATCAATACTATTGATATTTGGATCGTTCTGCCAACATCTAGTGCCAATTATTAAACTGTATGAAACAAATTGAAATTGGTAAAACACAAATTCTATACAAAGTTGTTGTTGTTGTTGTTTTTTTAAACAAAAGTACAAGCCATACAGGGCTCGCAAAATTTCAAAATCCCTGGTAGCCCTTCGGGCAGGCCCTCTTCAGTTTTTGGTAGCCCAAAATAAATTTAAGTAGCCCAAATAAAAAAAATTTTGATTGATGTTTTGTTTCCTTTACAATATTATACATGAAAGTATAATATTGTAAAGGAAACAAAACATCAATCAAAAAATAGTTAAAACACAAATTACAACAACTGTATAAAAATTACAATCATCAACTCAAATATTTGGTTCTAATTGAGCAGAAATTTCTATGAACTTGTAAGAACTGTGTAGAACGTGAATCAGTGTGTGTCAGATCCTGATTTTGAAATTTCCACTGAAATCACAGGTAAGTGGAACCAAGATCTAGGCCATTTGCCTTTTGAAGTTTGCAAAGACTGCTAAATTTTGCCAATGGTAGTTCACTCTTTGAAACATAGTACGCTGTTCTAAACAGATTTTCCGGGACTTCTTGTTGTGCTTGGTTAATTTTTAATATGTTTTTTGCAATTGGTGTTTGTTCTGGGAACGATACTGCAGACTGAGCAATAATGCATTTCTTGCATTTCTCATGGGTTCTGATGGGGTCTTTCTTAAAATTACTGGTCCTAGTAACAAAGGCGCTTGTCGACTCAGAAATCGATCAACTCACGACACACCCGGCAGAACATTATGTTATTTAGCTTATCATATTCCAGCCACAGAAATTCTTTTGTCCATGAAACCAACAAAGCTGCGCTTTCTTTTTGCCTCATAGTCTGATTTGTGATAACTTTTCCGTTTTGTGGTAGGCTTTTCTTTGGCTGTCCCTTCTTCACCCTGACTTGTCTTATTTGGCTCTGCAGAACTAAAATACCTGCGTAAATCCATCTGCTTTTACACACGTACTTACATAATGGTCTGTGATTCTCTGCACAATCAACCTCTATCACATGTTTAGGCTTGCTGCGGGAGATTTCACTTGTCATGTTTGAATAGTAAGCTAACGATTGATAAGACGATGCCAGAGGAATTGGTGCGCAATTAATCTGTCACTCACCAATCAGTACTGCCGCTCTCTATACACAGTTTGCGCAATCGCAACGTGAAAGTGAAAGCAAAAAACAAGCACAAATTCAAACGCGATTTCAATATGTCACATATTGACAGTGGCTCATCGATGCCAATGACAAAATTACCCAGCTACATTTGCGAAAGAATGCAAAAGCATTGACATATATTTTTCCTTCCTATGATAGACCGACGGGCAGGGCTGAGATGGATTTTGGTAGCCCGACTGGAAAAATTGCTAGCCCCGGGATGTCGGGCTAGCGATTTTGCGAGCCCTGCCATAGTATTATGACCCATTAAAGTTACAATACATTTTTATCTGCACATTTCTAAGAAAATGAATATTTGACTTGATGTCAGGTGGCCATAAGCTTATTAGCATTACTTTGCCAGAATGTTCACTATAGAAGGTGGTGCCAGTTGTCTTTACCTCCTTTTCCAATGCCCTCAACTTACCTAAAAAAAAGAAATATCTACATTCATAGAATATCACAGATGAAACACTTTGTACAAAAGAAAAATGTTTGTACTGTAGTTTAACTAATTTCGAAACATTCAGAACGAATAATAGTGAAAGAGATTGGTTGCAGACATGTAAATGTGACAGTAATAAAGCAGTAATAAAGCATTTCAAAGTTCACTCAGCCTGTGAGCAGCAGTTGTAATGACTCTGTATGCCTACGCCCTGACTGTCAACTGACTGAGTTATACATTGCCAAATGTTGGTGGATAATCACACATGAATTTTCCATTTGCATTTTTGTGCTGTTCTTTCCCTTCAAGAATTCTTAAGGGGTAAGTCAGTGTAGGAAATGCCTTGAGTTGCGATAGTCATGTGGATGAAATTAGCAAGCATGACCGAGTGCACTTGCCAGAATGTAGTGTGTATGCTTGCAAGAAGAACAGCGCTTTATGCCATGTTTTCCTCAATTTAGAAGCAAGACCCGAGGTTTTCCCTGGGA
>NC_086227.1:24102500-24187500 GCF_036321145.2 Pelmatolapia mariae
TTTCCAGCATTACTTTAGCAGTCCCATCCTCTTAACCCTCAGGTCAAGCACCACTTCCATGCACTATAAAGGAGATGTGAACTGATGCAAAACATACAATTTCTATAACTGATTAAAAAGTGTATTTGATTAATCTATCTGGAAGTAAACTTTCAAGTTAATAATAAAAAAGGGCTTTGTAGGTTTGCATTGCTGGTGATTAGGAGCAGCTGCTATAAAACAATGCACTCAAAGGATGGTGAAGAGATCAAACGCCTGGGGCATTTGCAAAACAAACTGCAGGCAAATCATCTTCACGCCCCATAATCTCACTCGGCAGCTTGTATCGATAGATAGTTGTGATGTGACACGATGGAAAAGCAGCCGTTAATCTATGATGCTTGGTGATATGTATTCTTGGTATACGGATGAGGTGAAATGGGGCTGAAAAGTGTAAAACAGGCAGAAGTATAAGAGTACATGGTGGGACAAGCACGAAGAAAGGAAGTCAAAAGTAATTTTTGTCACTTTTCGGTTAGAGTGTCAGAACTGCCAAAGACCTCATTTCATTCACTCCGGGGGTCTCACCACTTCCTGTGTTGCTACATAGCAGGGTCACACAGATACCTCACACAGGAAAAAGTAAGCACAGATAAGTTGCTTACCAAGCAAAGAGTATATATTTCGAGGGTGTGGTTCATTCTAGCTGTAGAGTGTTTACTACTGAACGTTCTGAGTGACAGACTCTCGAGTAGTTCTGGCCACAGGAGACACACAGAGACAAGATCAACAAATGCAATATTAAACATATCAGTCAGTCAGATAATACTGCTAATGGCTGGAGAATGGCAAAAGGAAATTCGATTGCACTGCTTTATAGTGCAGTAAGCTCTGTAAAATCACAGTAGTGTTAAGTGAAATGCTTTGAATCACAGATCCCTGGTGCGTAAAAGACAAATAAAAAGCTTCAGTGTTTTAAGCAAAACAGAAAAACAACAAAGAGAAGCAATAGTGATGAAAATAACGAAGACGGAAGCATAAAACCAGTGGAACAAGTGGGTTTTGAGAGTGCAATACTCACTGGAAAGCTGGCGGTCTGCTCTCTCTGCCTCCAAGGTCAGTGGCCAAGGAGGAGTGTGGTCACCTGTAGTTTGTGAGGGCCCCGAACCTGTGTCCACTTCCTTACTGGCTCCTGCTGCAGCCTCAATCACAGTACTACCCTGAAACATAGAAAGACTGTTAGGGTACCGAGGTATAAGAGGCGTTTATTAAGTCTAAATACATTTCCTAGAATAACCATCAACAACAACTCAGTTTAAAGATTCGGCTCCTGCGAAAGTCACAATACGAGAGATGCCGTGGAAATGTTTGCAAAACATACATGTTCTTACTTTATCAGGGCTAAAGCAGAAATACTGGTATTGGAATAAACTTTAAACAACAACAAGAGATTGATGGTGCAAATATAGCAATTAACTGCAGATCTATTTTGACTGCAAACATTTTTAGCTGCTGTCACAGCACTCAGATTTCTGCTATAAAAAGACAACAACCGAAGGGGGATGCAGCTCTGGGTGAAGAAATGTCCCTTCCCTGAAGTGACAGAGCTACAAAACAGAGAGACAGACAGACAGAATCAAAGAGCGAGACAGAGGGAGACTTTTCCTGACAGACCAAGTCTGTTTGTACGTGCTCTACTCTGCCCCCTTCCACAGCTGAAAGAGGAAAGATGGATGAGACATCAGCAGAGAGACAAGCTGACCATGAAAAGCAGAGGGAGAAGCAGAGGGTGGCTGTCAGCGAGGTGAGAGAGAAGAGTGGGGAAGACTTTAAAAAAAAAGAAAAGAAAAAAAAGACTGTGATGGCTCCCTCCATTGACGAGTAGCAGAGAGACAGGCAGGGGAGGTGCAGCACATCTTAAGACAAAAAGGCACCCTGGGCTTATGAAATATACATAGCTCTCAGCTGGAGACAGAGACACGGAGCGACAGAGCAGAGGAGGGCCCTGAAGACTGACGAGACTCCACTACCCCTCCTAAACACACACTGCTAAAAATAAAATACACAGACACATTCCTAATGACTTCTCATGAGGAGCCGGGGGGAGTAGTTAGAGTCTTTTTTTTTCCTCCTTTTTTTCAGTGTGTGTGCCCGCCTGACTGACTGCATGCATTCACAGACATTTGTTGATGTTTGTGAAACATCAAGGTGCATCAATGCTTCCTCCTACAGTTACAGGTTGAGTGGGCAAACCCAAAACGGTAAATATGACACAACAAACTGACAAGTGCTTTGGCAGTTGGCCTGTATGTAAATTCACATACTGGTCAGGGGATTTTTTGTTTTTTTGTTAGCTCAACCGCTTCTCTCAAATCTGCCCACGGGCCTTCTTTTCAGGCCCAGACAGCTGCCTGTGCCACACTAGCAGTTAAAAACCATTTAAAATACACCTCACTTAACAATACATTCACCCTTTGTTCAAGCCAATGATTCACCTCTCCTACGCACTTTTGGTTATGGATATGCATCTGAGGTATTAGGATTCTCATCCCATTTTATTTCTGTGCACCTGTCTAACCAGCAAGAATGTCACTGGGTATTTTGACTTCTTTGCTTTATTATATCTTATCTTAGCCTCTTCATCAGGCATGATGGGTATGCTTTAAAGCTCTACACACCTTAAAAGCAAAGTAAGGGGGAGGACAGTGCAGGCAAATAGTCATGTCTGAGCCCGTGGATTAACTCTACTCCAGACAACACACACAACAAACATGCTCACGTGTTTCCTAACCTTTTCTGCCTCTCACTCTCTTTTATCAGCCACTTTGGTGTCTTTTTTCTTGTTTAAAAGGCACAAGTAAATGGCTTATTTATGAACTCCCTAAAGTGGATGTAAAACTATAAAAAAAGAAAGGAGAAGGGCGCAGAGAAGCAGCTAGCAGGGCATGAACTTTTATATCTAGTCAAGGACATTAGCCTATATAATTTAATTACTCAGATATTGTTTCTTTTCTCATCCACTAAACTGGATGGCAGGAAGCAGCACTTAAAAATCCAACCCTCAAAGAAAAAGCCAAGATAACAGGACTCATTGATGCTAATTTAGATGTTGGCATCAAAGGCTTAAAATGGCTCAGTTAGACCCAAAATATTGGGAAGCTATATATTTTCACAATGTCTTGGTGACACAACATAACCCTGCGACAACAGCAGAAGTGCTTTCAGACACACCTATAAGCTAAGCTAAGTGTTACCTTCTCCATGACTAGCAAATAATGTAGCGATTCATTATTTGTTCTTAATCCATTTAATGTGTTGGCATGCTGATATTTGTTAATACGTATTAACTGCAAAGTGCAGCTAGGGCTAAGGAATTCTCTGTGACGCATGTCTTTGTTTGTTCCCAAGGTGTCACACAAATTGAAATGACAGCAGGAAATTTAAGAGGAAGACAATTGATTGCACATCCAACCTAACCCAAGCAAAAGCTCTTAATTTATTTTTACAAAAACTACAAGTAACTACCTCTTAGTGCCTCGCCAACTTCATGAATCACTAAAACAGTAAATCTGAATCACACATTTATGCTGCATTGCTAAAAATAAGAAAGAAAAATGTGCCCGCATAAATAAAACTGATCTAAAGCTATATAACCACTCTTTTATTTGAAGAGCTGTGCCTGAGTGTGCATGCACACTTATGTTGACATATGCTTTCTGAATAGACCAGAAATAGACCAAGGCCATTTAAGATGCAAAGCAGGAGTCAGGAGGTGAAATGAAAAAGATCTACAGAGGTACTACTAATTGAGGTTAATTCCAGAGTTCAGCATTATCTCTCTAATCGGTAAGGAGGGTGTTAGTAATGGATGATGTCACAGGACATGGAGAGAGCCTGCCAGCACAAATCACTTGCAGTGCGAAGTATAGTATGCCCTCCAAGGATCACAAGACATTAGTAGCTGAGAGCAGATCTTGATAGGCGGCTAAAGATAAACATGTAGAAAAGTGTGCATGCTCGTGTGCCTCTATTACTGTCTTAGAGAAAAAGGCTTTTCAGTCAAGAGAGCCACGACCTCTGCAGTTATCTGCCTGTCTTAACCTACATATCACCTGTCAGCTTCTAAACAGCGTTGACAACCTCTTGCACACATCCACTCACCCTATTCTAGAGTCTGTATCACTTCTTCTAAGTGAGATGCAGGGAGTGATGAGGCAACGCATATGCACATCACTCAAAAAGACATTTAGCCTTTGATAATTACTCTCTGTCTCTCTCATCCACACTCACTGTGGCCTAACTCAGGCCTCTTCGGCGAGAAACACTTTAGTCACGTCCACACCATCAATACTTAAACCCTGCACAACATCTGCAGTTCAGCACCTTCCAGATTCATTAAGGAGGAGGACTGGGGGGGGGACCAAAAGGATACGTCAATAAGCAAAGCTGGTGTGCGCACATTTGTGTGTGTGTGGGGTGCAGGGCCATCCTTAAGCACTGCTGACAGTCTAGACAGGAAATACAGGAAATACACTTGAGGATGTCAATAAGTTAGTCAGCGGGAATGACGAGAGATCAATACTAACACAGGATGATGTCAGTGGCTGCAGATGAGATCACCTGAAGCATCAGGTATGAGGATCGACATTAGATGTGGCTTGATACCAAATTAATGGTATTATCACATAGTGTGGCTAAGAGAGAAAGTGGGTGAACATCATTTTTTCTTTTAATTACTCATGACATGCTGATCTACAAATACATGAAGATATAACTGATACTGAGTCCAGACTTCTGAAAGACTTTCAAGTAACTGAAGAAGCTTCTCGGATGAAACTCAAAGAAGTCCTGTCGCTTTTCTTTCCAAGCTCTTTAGACTAAAAACACAATTCCACTTATTGTCTTTATTACCCTGGCATTACCGGTTAAATCACAATTGTGTTGAATCGTTAAACTTTCTAGAGCAAAGGAAATTTTTCATATGAAAATGCCACGGATTAAAACTTCAACATTTTTGGGAATAAACACCTTTAAGTTGCATAAAGCGATTCTCCCTTGAGATCTGTGAAAACGACGAGATGATGCTGATTTCACCCACGGGACATGACTGCTTTATATCACATTGCCTTTCTTGCCGTGACGTTTGGTGTGAGTGCCTGCGTGTGTGCGCACGCCGCTCGATGTGTGTTTGCGTGTGTTCTCAGCTCTACTGACATTTCCTCAAACGTGGTTGACATTTCCAGGGGATTTGAAGACTTGATCCCTTCTGTGTTTGAAGAGCTGTGCGCTGCCCTCCTCACAGCACCGAGGGAAACGCTGCAGCAGAGCCAGCAGCATGCCCTGCCTTCAGGGCTTTAGTCTACAGCATTTGGAGCGGCCCGTCCTCATTCACCCGTAGTGTGATCAGGAGAAGACCTGCACTATACATTGCCTGCCTTTTAGAGATGACTGGTTCACTGCTTGGTCTTTTCCTTAGTCTTGCTGTTTTCCCCTGAGGTGTGGAGTGTTTCTGCTTTTCTCAACTGAGGCAGAAAAGCTATAAGCAAAAGATATGAGAGAAGAAAGTAGATAGAGATAGTGTGGGAGGGAGTGAGAGGGAGAGAAAACAAGAATGTGTGATGGAGAGAGGGAGAGATCCGTTTCTCCTGCTACAGGCTGGTTAGTGGAGCGAACTGACACAGACTGACATCTCTCTTCCACGGAGACTGAGTTAAAAAGAGCTTGGCTACTCTTTGTCCATTACTCTCTCTCACTCTCTTTCTGTCTCCAGCTTTCCCACTTCTTACTCTTTCAGATGTCCAACCCTCTCTCTCTTTCTCCTTCTCTCTCTGACCACCCCGAGGCTCCCATGTCTTGCTTTTTCTGCCTGGATGGACTGTGCAGCAGTCCTGTCCTAGCCTGGGGCTCAAATTACACCCTACCGCCCTGTGTTAGCCTCACATGCACGCGTGCACACACACACACACATATGTACACACGCAAAATGCACAAAAGCCCATACGGTAGCCGTGAGGAGGCCCAGGGCCCAAACACAGGTCAGGGCTGGGTCAGTTAAAGGCAGATGGACAGCAAACCCAAATGAATCAAGCCTCACACCAAGTAAAATAAATTCATATTTGATAGTGTGTGTAAGTGTATTTAAACACTAATAAAAACATTAATCTTGTGGCATAATAAAAAATCTGCCTGATATTCAAATAACCATGAAATGAGAAGACTCTATGTCAAGACCACATGTCTTGCATGGTCAGTTCAAAGTCATCCTGTCATTACCACAAACCTGAAAACTGATGTTAGGTATGATCTTGGTCTCCTGTCCTCAGCAAACATCATAAATGCTCCTTAAGCACCAGACTAAATCAGCATTATGTCTTTAACCAAACCACATCTTTATGGCGCACAAATAAAGTAAAAGTAACTCCCCAGGACCATAAGATCCTGTAGATCAGATGATTTGTGCGTGTGTGCTGATCTGACCTCACTATCTCCCTGCCCTTCAAATGTCAGTGATGTCATGGTTGTAAAAGATGTGTTTCCTGATGGAGAGAGGAAGGGAAGCATTCAGTTGCTTCCTGGGTCTATTTGTCCCTAGGAGCAGGATGCAGGGGTACAAGTGACTCAATAACAATGTGTCACTTTATTGACCCCCATGTAGGATACACAGTATCACCCCCTTCAAGGCAAGTCATACTACACTGCAGAGCAGGAGCAGGGGAGCATTCAGATTTAGTGCTTATAGTACTGCATATATGGTACAGACAAAAGCATGTATAGTTTATTTTACTCCTGCCTGTTACCCTTCATAGTTTATCTCCAAAATTCAAAGTCAAAGTTACAGTATCGCACTTCTATTTCAGTTATTTGAACTGAGGCTTAGAAAGGTTACACTTGCAGTTAGGTCTAAAGCTGTGGGTTGAAAACAAACTAGATGGGTGTCAATAAATCAAGAGAAATGCTGCTTTACGGCAATGCAGTGTGTCCTTGAGTTAATGTATCAAATGCTACATGAATGCAATCCATTTTTCTTCAGCCTCAGTCACAATGCTCTAACAACAAAATATCATTCATATGCCAACATGCAAGCATGCACACACCCAGCTGGGCACAATGCAGGACTGCATCCTTCTCTCAAATCTGTTGGGATCTCTAGCAGGAAGAGGGTAAGTGCTATTGATTGGCTTCTTCCTGCTTCAGTTGGCTGTCGGACTGAAAACAAGCTTGACCATTTGACAGTATACTTATTTTTTTAAAGTGTAGCTTAACTACATACACACTCAACACACATGGAGCTCATATTTCCATTCATCTAGTACAGAATCAGAATCAGGTCCCTTGTGTTTACATGAAAACAAAGTACTTAAAATTATGTTAAAATATATCTTTAAGTGAAAGTGTGACAGAAATAAAGCAGTTTGTAATCATTATATGAATAAATTTAATTAAGAAACCAGGCAATGGACTCATGATCATTAGCTACATACGTTTTGGATCAGGCTGTTCTTTAAAATCACATCATGAAACTCATCTATACTGCAGTTGCCTGTTCTGCTTGTATACAAGTACCAAGAGAAGCCAGCACGAAGACAGGCACTTGGGTCAATATAAAACACTCCTCTGGGCAGCACTGTGACATTATGAATAGAAAACTTTGGTGTTCGATGGTATTTTGATATGAAGCAAAAGAAAGCTGGAAGGATACAAATCAGACAGAGATAAAGTCTATAAAAAGACACTGATGGTGACAGATAGGCTGCTCACTGTGGCTTAAAAAAATCAAAGGGAGGGTTGGAAGCAGTGGTAAAGGGGTATGCACATATGTGGGTGGACTAATGACACTACTTAAAAAAAACAAAAAAACAAAAACAGCCTACGTAAAGAAATTATCTACAAGTTATCATTGCACACCTCATTGAGACAGCAAGAAATGAACTGGTCTCTAAAACTAGCTTTCTAAAACAAACTAACTCTTTAGTTACATGTGCACAAACGCCTCAAATAAGATGTAAATAAAGCAGAAACCTTGTGAAAGGGAACAATCATCTTCACAACTGACTCAGCTGGTCAAATGATATACTGTGCAACACTGGAAAATTTAAGTATAACAGTTATATTGAATTACATTTAAGGTGCAATCATGACTCAGAGAAACAGTCAGCATTTTCAGTAATGTTGTAAAATCAGTTTCACTCACACTGTTTTCAGTCAAGTGAAGTATGCACAAGTTGTAAAAAAAAAAAAAAGGAAAAAGAAAAGAACAAAACACAGTGATTCGATTTATCTGCCCGTGATTTATCCCATCATATCTAAGGTTCAATATTAACCATGTTAGCATAAATGTCTTTTTTTTATGTGCAGAGTTTATTGCACCATTTACTGGGAAATGTGAATGGCTGGTGTCAGCCAAAAAAAACACCCACTGCTGTGCTCATATATCTGTTGTCAGGCGCCAAGAAAATATATACAGTAGGTAATATATACAGCAGAGCACAGCAAAACAACTCTATTCTCCAGAGAGAGAAGAAAGTAGGGAGACAGCGAGAACAAGATAGAGAGAGATATACTGATAGAAGGAGAGAGAGAGAGAGAGAGAAACACAAAGGGCTGTTTTCTGCTGGGTGGGTAAAGTGTGTCCAGGGGGCAGCTGAGTGAGCACACACACAACACAAAGTCTGTCATTAGTTCCAGCTTTCTGCAGACACAACAAACTGTGTGTGTGTGTGTGTGTGTGTGTGTGTGTGTGTGTGTGTGTGTGTGTGTGTGTGCATATGACAGAGAGAAAGAGAGAAGGAAAGAGAGAGTGACAATGCATCCATGTGCGCCGCTGGGTATGTGTACAGGTTTTGTGCATGTGTGTGGAGTTTTAGACATTGACAAAAGCCTGTGTTGTTGAGCTTGTCCTCTCTGATGTACTGCTCCTTCAGGATCACAGGCCTGTGCAGTCAATACTCGCTCTGCCTGGCTGTGCGGATGTGTGCGCGTTAGATTAGTCACAATCCTCCTTTCTCCTCTTTTCATCTCCTCCTCCCCCTCTTCTCTCTCCATCCTCCTCTCAGTGTCTTCCTCTGACACTGCCACACACACTGCCTCCTATCTACCAGCTGCCACTATGCAGCCATTCATCAGAACTACGATTAGCGAGCGGAGGAATGTCATGTAGCTGCAGCCGACTTCTCACCCCGACCCTGACCTTTCACCTCTGGGTGACCCCTGACGACCCGGAGCAGGAGCAGCTGCTTTTACTCTGTGATGACATGCTCCATTAGGCCTGACACCTGCTGCTACACGTATCAAATCACTGTGACACACACACACACACACACACACAGTCTTGCACACACTCACACATAGACATAGAAACACACACACACAGAAATACATACAATTTGTACACACAAAGACGCAAAAAAATGGGTGGTAGAAGCAAGATTCACAACAGTTACTTATGCACAGGCATACACAAACACAATGGCCTTTGCACATGCTAATGTAGAAAGGCGGCCCTCTTATGGGATTACACAGTCATTACAGAGAGGGGGTCATGAGGGGCACCTGTAGCTGAGCGGCTCCACAGTCTATTAGGATCCAGTGTGTGTGAAAAACAGAGAGAGAATAAAAGAGACCAAATATGTAGTATATAAACTGAGGTATAAGCAGGCCTAGAGTAGTGTTATACAGCCAACACTAGCACCATTCAGTGGGCACTGTGCATATGTTCAGTGTGCAATAAGACCTTCTTTGTATGAGTGAGTGTTTCTGTGTGTGTGTGTGTGTGTGTGTGTGCGCGCCCATGTCTGTGTGTGGGCCCCAGGCCGACTCTGACAGCTCAGTGGTAGCCATCTGCTGGCAGTCACACCAGGAGAAAGCAACCGCAGCCAAACAATGGAGAGCAATGACAGGCCAGGATTTGTGGGTAGTTTTCGATATGTGTGTGTGCATGCATGCGTGTGTCGTGGGGTGGGGGGTTCTGTGTGTATTTTAGTGTGGTGTGCGCGCTTTCCCTTCAAAGATCCAAATGAGCTCCTCTCTATGAGCATGTGCAGAGGGGCGTGGCTATTGTTGATAGGCTGTCTCTGTTACCAGGCGATAGATTAACAAGCCCAAATGGCCATCTGAGGAGGATAGATAGCATGGGCGAGTGTGGGCTCACTTCATCTGCCTAGTCTATGTTTATATGTCCGGCCAACCCTTTTCTCTTTAATCTCCTTTATCACTCCATATCCTTCTCTGTGTAAGACTGAAGTTCATACATAAAAAAAACCCACAAAAAAAAATGTTAGGTGGATGTGCACGTACTGCACTTTGGTGCACACATGCACAATTTACTCGCACATAACATCAAAGACTTTCTTTGTATATCCATCAAAAAAAACAACAACAACTGTTTGTCTCTCTCTCTCCATCTGCAGGTAGAGTGTCATCATGAATGTAGACAGATGGTTTGGTGTTGGAAGGAAGCTGGCTCCCTGGATTTGACACAGCAGTCTGAGAGCAAGCATCATCCAGCTGGGTAGAGGCCTACACTGCCTTCTATAAAGAGCTTGCCAGGTGGCCAAGAAACAGGCTGCTGGGCTCCTGCAGCCACTACACGCATTACCCTGTAGTCACTATTCTGCTATTATATCACCAAACATGACACAGAGCTGTTTTTGACACAGACCAACAAATAAGTCAAGACCACAAGTCATAAGCAGATAAACTGAAAAGCAAAATGCCAACATGGAGGGGAGAAATGGCTGATTATGAAAAGAATCCTTCTCCCTGCACTCCATTTGACCAAGTGCACTGTCTGTGTTGTGTGTGTTGCTTTGGCCATCCATGCCGTTGGATGGCAGCACTTCAAAGGCAGCCATCAGCAAGTTCCTTCTCTTCCACCTCCCGCTGTTGCTAGTTTGTGTGTATGTTTGTCAATGTGTGCATGTGAAGCAGTGCCTCCTGTAGCTGGGGGCTACTGGTGATCACCACTACCACAGCGAGGCTGGCATTGCATGCCCGCTGGCACACTAACAGGGCACACCTATTTACACAAACCCAGACTGAATGGCAGGCATTGTCTGGGTGAGAATGCAACACTTAAGCTTCTGATTAAGGCAGAACAAAACCCTGAGGGGCAAGAGTGGTGAATGCAGGGAGGGAGAGAGCCAGAGAGGGAGAGGGAACGAGATGAAGGGAGGCAGGAAAGCGAGGCTCTATAAAGGGGGATCTCATCTACTGTAGCTGTGGGAAGGTGAGATAGGAGGGGGAATTTGAGAGAGGAAATGAAAAGAAGGAGGCGAAAAAGGCGAGAGGGCAAGAATTGGCAGCCATGTAAGGGACTCAGAAAGGCAGGCATGGGAAGAGAGAAGAAGAGGAGGTAGGTGAGGATGAAAAGCAGTGGTAGGAAGGGAACCAAGAGGGAGGCAGGGAGGAAAAGGGGTGGTGGGGGGATGAGCAGGGAGGCAGGCTTAGGAAGAGATAAAAAGACAACACAGAAGGAGCCAAGCAGTGAGGCAAAGAGGGAGAAGACAGAAGGAGCTGCTGTCGAGGTATCCTCACTGATAAGGATGAAGTGATGTTACCCTATAATAGCAATGAAAATAGACAGATAGCGCCCTCCAATGGTGCTCGTGCTCTAGTAATGCACTCTAAATCCTGCCCCCTCTTGTGCAGGGACTGTACTGCAAATAAACAAGAGTAGCCAATTCCAAATCAATTAAAGTGGTAACACAGTCATTTAAGCTGCTTTCTAGTTGGTTCTCAAACTTGACTTTGACACCAAGGATGGATGGTTTAACAAAAAAAGATGTAATATTCACAGAAAGCATGTAAAGCTTCTTCATTCAAAACAGTTCAGGCACACATGAAATTCTCTGTTTATGTGTGTGTGTGTGTGTGTCTGTGTGTACAATTAGCGGCACCTTGGCAACGTATGGGCAAAAACAGAATGCGTACGACAAGGGGTGAGCTACTCCCTGAATGTGTGTGTATCCTAGCAACAAGACAGACGTAGTAGCAGAGCAGTGAGCAGCTGGCAGCATGGGACACAGAGGCCATGATGGATTTAACATGATGTGCGTGTGCGTGCGTGTGTGTGTGTGTGTGCGTTTTACATTTAACAGCTGTTAAGAGATTTAGGTATGGCTGTTTGTGGACATGCTTAAACACTCACCACCACTGTGTCAGTTCGTCAACTGAAATATTATAAGAAAATAAACTCACATGATGGCAGTTCTTGTCCATCAAAGTAAGCATTAAACATGCAATTGTGTATCTATGTATGTACTATAATTAGACAACTTTAGAACCCATTGATTAGTTAGCCTGTGAGCATAACAGACAATATTTTGGGGCTTCCTGTGTCGCCATCAATTACTTGCTCTTCTGTCTACCAGTCACTGTTTTAGTATTGCAGTTTAAAAAAAAGATATTATATTTTGTCAAATGAACTCGCTCCCCTCTCCATCATGCTTACTTGTATGGAATCAACACCTGGTCAAACCGCAAAAGCTTGATGGATAAATTATCTCATCCCTTGCCTAAACATTTTCCATATGTAGAATATATGCAGTGATTATTCTACAGACAACAGGAAATGGAAAACCCAGACTCTTTGCAGAAGTGAAATAGCCATGAAAATGTAATCTATTCTCTATGATGATAGATTAAATCCAAATTTGTAAGTATTTACCAAACAGAATGAAAGATATTTCACAAACTACGGTCTGTCTGTGGCAGCTGTTGTCCATGTGGATGTTTACGAAAAAAAATGGAAAAATGCATGTCCATGAACATGCATCACTAGATTAAATTTCATGACCTTTGCAAAATTCCACAAGATTGTGTTGAAAAAGCAAATAAGCTATAAATAAACCAAAATAAACTGCTGTCTCCGCTCAAGGCTAACATTCCCATGGCCAAAATGTGGAAAAAATATTTTCAAAAATTGAAACTTACATCCTTCTTTAGAATTTGCAATATGAAGGATCCTTGTTTACCCCCAAACTGCCTTTCCTACTGCCTGAAACATCAAAATCTGTTTACTGGTCTCAGAAGTAATACTTTGAAACACGTGATCTATCCAGACTTCTATAGGTCATCTATGCCTGAAGGTGCCGTGTCAAGGATACATGAGTCTCTACTAGCATGAGACAGAAATCTTAGAGCAAAACAAATCTGTCAGTAAAGACAGACACACTTTCAGTTGTGAGTCTGGTGCTGTTAAAACAATGCACTACTAAAATCAGTAGAGTACTCTTTGGGTGTTTTTGTAGTGTTATTTATACTTTTCAACATAGTTTCCAATTAGAACATTCAGTATCTGAGCAAAACATGCTCATGGTTTCTTCATCTGTCTTTTTATATATCACATATAAAAATAGCGACCCCAAAGGTTTTATTTTATCTCACAGTCTTTTCACAGGGACATTTGTCCCTGTGCAGTCGATTACACAAGCATACACGCACTATCTGTAGTGCCAGTAGTCCTCAGGACCAGATGTGCACCAGCAACTATGGAAGCTCTCCATGGTAAGGTGGTTTCCAAACCTCAGGCCAGTTGGAGGGCTCTAGCCTGGGCAGAACTCTGTCTCCTCGGGCCTTACTGACTGCCAGCTTCTGCTCCACGGAGGAACGTCACCTAACAGCTAATCACCAAGTCTAAACCGCTTCTGCAGTGCAGAGCCAAACCACAATAAGGAGATAACACATTTCACTAACACTACTGCAATCATGTGGCCTCATACCATATGTCCCCATGTTCTCTGTCTTTCAATACTCAGCAGTGGGGTGAAAGAGTCAGCGGAGATTATTTACACACACCATTACATCGCCTCAAATTTGAACATTAATCTGAATGATGACACACATTTCCTTGCTACACAAACAGGCGTAAGGGATCCCGATCAGAAGAGAGCAAGTTTTATATAATATACGTCATATATACAAGTCATAATTAACATTTAAGATATCTAAACAGACTGTTGTATGTTTGTAATAAAGCAATGATGGCAGGGGCAGATGGTGACGAAAGAAAATAATCAAAAAAATTTGGAGTGTTTTGTTTCTATTTGACTCTGTGCGGTACACTGCTGCTAACCCAATTACATTATTCTAACCCCTCCTCTCTCTCTGTTTTTCTCTGCAGGCGGTCTCAGGAAGTGTGATGTCTTTTAAAATGGCGCCTGCTTCATGTGTTTTATGTCTCCTCATAAAAAAAAAAGCTTCCTTTAAACCCTTTGCTCACCAGTGTTCTCACTATGATAGGATGTCAAGTAAGCAATAGTGGGAATCACGACACAGAGCTAGGAAGAAAGAAAGACTGATTTCAGGAGGTTTGCCTTGCCACATTTTTATATGTCTTTGATTTTTAAAAAAAAATAATTCTAGTAATAATTTCCATATCTTGAAGGATTTAATTTAAACTGTGAGGTTGAAAAACTTTGATGAAACGCATAAAAAATATAGCCTGGCAATTCTTTTGTGCATTTTTTTCCTTTCCTATCATGTTATTTATCATACGACCCATTGGACGGAGTGCTACTCTTAGATACAGAACCACTGCTTTAGAATTAAGATGCTCTATTATAACAGGTGCAAGCACACATTCCTGGTCATTACTGACAGTGCCCTGTGTTCTTGGGTGTTGTTTTTTGTCATGCATATCCCAATTTTTGTAAGCTGGGCAAGGCATGAGTCTGCTAGGTCAGTCTCTATAGGTATCTTTATAATGAATCGATGCTGGAGCAAAGGATTCCCACAATACCCTCTTAGCTGAGGAAGACTGCTGCAACAATTGGAAAAGATGAGACATTCTGCAGAAAAGTTTAGGGGGAAAAAACTGCTTCTGTGTCTGCATTTAAATTATGTAATTCCTTTACATTACATCCTTCTGTTGGTATTCCAGGGCTGAAGCAGTGCATTTTCTTCAGTGGGGATATTTATGAGAACCTTGAAGCAAGTTAAGAGCACCAAGTCAAGGTTATAGTGTTGTGTTTACTTCACTATTTGAGCAATGACCAATATGTCAAGCAGTCTCACCTTACTTTGGGAGTTTTGAGAAAATACTTGCCCCTGTGATAAGTTTTGAGAGTTTAAAATCCTATCCTAAATCTCCAGATTCAATGAGCTCTTAGTCAAGGTGAACATTCTGAATTGTATTATGAGTAACATAATTCTGAATGTCTGATACCTGTGGCAAAATGGCACACCAGCAAAGAGGTTTTCAGACTCAATGATACACTGAGGTGCTTCGTGGTTATGCTTAGGGTTCAATCACACAGCACTAGAAGCTGGTGAGCGACCGTCTGGCAACCACTGGGTATATGGAAAACAAACAAATAAATAAATAAATAAAATAAAAAGCACATATTCCCCAACTGGTTGAGAGGCATTGCTGGATGTTCCTGGCAGTCACTGTGAAATCAGCTGCTAAAGCCCCATTAACACAGGCCTGGTAATGAGCTGGCAGCCCCCGGTAGGAAACCAATACTACCAAACGTGTATATTCCCTGTCCGTTTGGCAAGTATTGCTGGTGGTTGCTGACAGTCACCAGCATGAAATTGGTCAGAAAGAGGTACACAGTGCTGCAGTGATAACCTCCTTGCTTCGTTCACTCGAAAATTTGTTGTGGTTGCCAGCAGTTTGCTGACTTAACTGCAACTACTCCTAAACTACTCACAAAGCAGTAGTGAATCTGCAAAAAGGGCAACACCAACTTGAAATGGAGACCATTTGCCTTCAAAGTAAAGGTTATGCCTTACCACTGCAGCCTACACATTTCAAAAACAAAAGGTTATCCCTTTCCAGTTTGCATGGCACTATTTAAAGATTCACTACAGCTTGGCGAACAAATGGCAAAGGTCTACAGATAAGACAGCGTCTTCCATGCAACTGCAGCAATCTGCTAGTAACTAAAGCAATACTTTTGTCCAGCACCCTTGTTGTGACCAATTTCACCTTTCAACAGGCAGGAACCTCTAGCATCCAGTTTCCAACTGTTCAGGGAATACACATTTTTCCCAGGGGGTCACTGACCAGTCTCTAGGCCTGTGTGACTGAGACTTTAGAAAGGATATTGCAAACACATTAAGCTGGACCAAAGAACCTCAAACCTGATATCAAATAATTTCTGATCTACTAAGGATATCCTTAACGCCCAGTGATGTTTATATTTTTAATTTTTTATCTTATAATAAGTGTTATAGAGAAGCGTTGTTTTTAGTTTTTAGATTTTTTTCATGAAAGTGACAGTGTGGCAGCAGGGAAGTGAGCACAAAAATATCCTCAGCACATCTTCAGTGACACACACTTACACAGACACACTCAAAGCTGGCTCATATGCATGCCTCAAGAGTCAGACCACAACCGAACCATAAAACATCCCAACCACACACATGCACAGACACTGACACAGACTTCAAGACTCTGTACATTGCTGCGCTGCTTCCATCTCAGTCCTTGATGCTTCCCCCACCCCATCCATCTCCTCAGTCAATTTTTTATCAATTCTCCTGTTTTGCCCACTTGGTCCATTAGAGTGTTTTAAGGCCACATTAATAGCCTCACAGCATAGCCCATGCCACCATCATATCGCGAGATAGCACTTCCCAGTCAGCTCTCTCCATTTCTTTTTCTCCATCCTCTCTTCGTCCATTTCATTTTCCTTCTCATCCAGTCGTCGTGAGAGTGTGTCCGCGGGCTAAAACAATCGATCACTTCAAACTCCTTGTAGTCCTTTCTGAATCAATGTCTTGTTAAGAACTGGAAGGGGCTGTAATAGTGTGCTCTTGTAAGTGTGTGAACATGTGTGATCAGTGTGGCAGAAAATGAAAAAGAAAGAGTCTGCCAGAAGGCAACAAAGAAAGAGAAAGAGAGTTTGGTACCATAAAAAGGAATCTTACAGAATCCAACTATTAAAATAAGCTGTGATCTACTTCCTGGGGGACAGGAAATCATAGAGGCTGGGCACCCTGGAAACTAATGTGGATGGGTCAGCAACAGAGAGAGAGAGAGAGAGAGAGAGAGAGAGAGAGAGAGAGAGAGAGGTATAGGAAGGAGACAGCGTGTGTGCATGTGTGTGTGTGTGTGTGGAAGACTGTGTGAGAGAAATGAGCCAAACCTCACCGCTGACTTGGCCAGGGCTTCTGGAGCCAGAGAGAAAGCCTTGCTAACCACAAACTCTCTGTCTCCCTGTCTCTCTCACATACACACCCTTGTTGAAAGTGTCTAACTGTTTGAATACGTCATTTCAAAACATGGGTTACTGGCCAGGACAGTGAGGGAAGTAGCTTGTGAAAGAAAGAAGGCTATATATGAAGAAAAACTGCAGTGGCTGGGACAAAGTGAGCGGAGAACAATGCCTTAATTCATTTTGATCCTGAGAAAAAACAAACACGAAACATATTCTCCCTCTACAGTTGTGTGATCCTCTCACATCTCCTGCCCTCACCACTCCACTGTATTTAAATTCCTGTTGCTGCAGCTCATTATATTTCCCAAATGCACTAGAGTAGGTGGTTGCATTGCTGCACTTAGAGTCAATAGCAGGACTGCAGAGCCATGAAAATGAATAAGGATAGAGGCTCTTCACACAACATCACTGTGTAAAAAGGCCTGGGAGTGCTCATCTACAGCATGGCTGCTCTTGGCCCATTTATATTTCACACTGAAACTACATTAGCTGCCCCTGGATGAGCACAGAGTCTGTAAACTCGGCTCTGCCTTACCCACAGACAGTGCCGAGAAGTAACTAATTATATATGAAATTTAATTTCACACTAAGTATATCCATAATCAGTTACAGATGCAGGAAAAAATGTAATCAAAATACTGTTATTCTTCAAAATGTTGGGTGATTTTAAATATGAAAGTATTCCCTTCAATAAACGAATATACATCTTTCTGCGGTGCAGGAATGCTGTTGGGTCAGCAAAGCAGTTGGTACATATATGAGTCCAACACTATTAAAAACAGAACAGCCTACAGGGACCTGTCTCTAGACAGGCTTCATTCAATAAGCAGTATGTGATCAAATTTTGAGTATTGATTTTGTGACCAGCCGTCCATGCCAAGGTGGATTGCCATGTCATAAGGTAAGAATCTGTTCTGTGCTGGATATTCAATAAATGTCTTTAATACAGTGCTATATTAAGTTTGGTTAAGAGTGGTGAAAACGCTGTCAGCATTAAAATGTTTCACGTCAAACCCAAGCTTAGAGAAAAATTTTACTCTTTATTCCAAGTTTATAATATTACAGTTACAATACTTCTATTAAGTAACTGAAACTAGTTAATAGTAATGAGTAACTAGTAACATTTTTCACAGATAAATAAGAATTTATTTCAATGTTAAAGTGAAGAAAAAAGCACCAAAATGAGAAGCTTGCACCAAATTCAAATGCCACAACTTCAATGGGATTCTGACAATGAAAGATAAAGGTAGGCTACAGAAAAGGGCAAAAAGAAGCGGCGGGGGTAAGAAGACGGCTTATTTATGGAAAAGACGTAATAATACTGTGTAGTACAAAGGTTTCTCACCTCAAACAGGTTAATCTGTCACCTCAGGCAACCCTGTCTGAACGCCTGGACATCTGACAGTGCACACAAACACACTAAGACATAATCAGACACACACACCTCTGTCTGTGTCGACACAAGCTTGTAGGTAGGTTGAGAAGCGTTGCTAAAGGGAGTGCGTGCAGGTTCTCTTTGGCATTTTTTCTTTTTTGTTTGTTTTATTTATTTTTTCCTCATGATAGAGGTTTAGGAAAAGCTACACAGAGTTGTTTGTGTGTGTGTGTGTGTGTGAGACAGACTGTGTGCGACAGAGTGTGCTAGCAGGCAGAGACAAAAGGAGCATATGGCAGCAGCAGCCGAGGCTGTAAATTAAACATAGAGGAAGATTAGATAATGAATGTGTGCTCTGAGACAAAGAGACAACAGTAAGCCAGAGGCGGAGCAGACCGCTCCAGCACCAGAACTGTATGTGTGTATATGTCGTTAAACACATAATAAATGCGTGGATCAAACAAATAAGGTGACCGACTGGCATGAAATCATTACAAAGAAATAAAAAGACAAAAGAAACGAGAAACACGGGGATGGGGGGCTGTATATAAAACCTTGACCAGTCACACGTGTGAGGGACAGCTCAAGAAAACTGGACCCCTCCTCTCTAAATTACACATAGTCTAATGCATGATCAAGCATACACAAAGAGTCATATGACATGTCAACTCTGAAAGTTAACACTACTTTCAATAACATAGTAAACAAATATAGTTCTTATTTTTCCGTTTACTGAAGAATATCATTTTGCTAGAACAAATCACGTATCTTCAGCAACCCAAACTTTACAGTGTTCCCTTCATTCGCCCAGTGATATGCAAAAACACATTCAAAGGCAGAGAGCATGAAGCTATTTTTGCCTGACAAATGACACTTCAACATGTAGGTTGTAAACTGGCAAACCTCTCTACCTGCTGATTTAGAAAAAATTCATTACATTAAGAGTATTCTGTACTACTGTAGATTAAACTACTCAGTAGTATATAAAATATATAAAGAAGTTTTAACCTAACCACACACAGGAAAAAAAATAAAGCTGAACGGAAGTATATTTATAACAATAAATAAACATGTTTAGCTCAGAGCCACTATAGCCAATAGAGTGTTATTTTTATATCCTGAAAATTTAGTGGTGTAGCTCTGCTCTGGGACCTCCCCACTCTTTTGTATGAGTGAAAAGCATACAGTGGGATGAGTGTACCTCCCTGCCCTTCTGTGTACATACATGCAAAGCCAGAGGCAGAGGAAATCAGCAGAAAGACCCCAGCACAGAACATAGCTGATATCAGAGACAACAAATATGACTTTGGTTAAGTCAGATACTGGATGAAAGGAGAAGATGGGCTAGAGGCAGGTTGCAAAATGGCTTGCAGATGTGCACCACCTGTAGGCCACTGATAGCTGATCTGCCAGGACTGAGCTTCAATTTGTGGCTTGCTTGAAGGGATGTAATGCTCAGTTATGTTATTTTTAAGTTTACTGTACATTTTAGAGTTATCTTATATTTACTTCAATCATATTTTCAATGCAAGACTTTAATTTAAAATTAAAAATGTTAAAGTTTTAATAATTCAATTCAGTATTTTTGTCAGTCTAACATGTATATATCTATACACAATCATCACAGAGTATGTAAGTACAGAATATATGTCTGTACCCTGTCTCGGCCTTAACGCGTGGGCTAATCTGAGCAACACTTTGCACAAACATCAGCACACGTACAGCAATTATTAACATCTATATGCTTTTCAAAAACATTTATTATAAATCTCCAAGTCTTCTGATTCTTATATTCTTTGTCCCTTTGCAAATGTAGTGTTACGTTCTCTGCATTTCGTTCATGTGTCATGTTCAATGTATGCTGTCTGTACATAACTCAGCAGTTACAAAAATTTGTGTCCTTTGTGTCCCACTAAATTTGGAATGAAAGATTTGAGAAAGCACTACAGTCCTGGGAAAAAATGCCCATAGGATAGGTTTTTGCTAATTACTATAATATAGGATAGTATTTGTTGAGATTTTTAAGAATGTATTTTTATTTAATTTTACAATTTTTATTTTATTCTATTCTATTGTGTACAGTATCTTATTGATATCTTATTCTAGTGGTTTTTCTCCAATTTTTCTTTGCAACTTTGCACTGTCCACTGCTGTAACAAAACAAATTTCCCACGCGTGGGACTAATAAAGGTTATCTTATCTTATCTTAACCACACAACTAAAATGCTGGATGATCACAACTCTGTGGTTCAACTCTGTGGTAGTACCCTGTGATTCCTATTATTAAATGTCTGACATGGGATTAGAAACTGAGTCTGTACCATATTAACTGTGTCCATATTCTTATCACCTAAGCATGCACGTTTACACACTTCAAACACAGCTTGAACGCCCACACACATACACAGACTGAACTTCTGCAAGCCTCTATCTTGCTCTGTGTGTGTGTGTGTGTGTGTGTGTGTGTGTGTGTGTGTGTGTGTGATGGGGTGGAGGGATACAGGGAGTATGGTTTAGGGTAATCTGTCACTGTCTCATTACTGGGCCACATAAAGCAGGGAGGTGGGGTGTGGGGTGTAATGCAATAACAAAAAAAAAAAAAAAAAGGAAAAAAAGAATGAGAAGAGAGGGAGGGAAGACGACGAGGGGACCAGGTTACCCTAATTCAATAATGGATATCGGATGCAGATGAAACTGATGTGCACCTCAGTTGAGTAACTTTAGTAATCATTTGTATCTCAGACCAGAAGCAGCAACTAGGAAACGAATGTACGTCACCTTAAACTGATTTAAAATGTGAAATACTTCTCAGCCTTTAAATTCTTTAGAGCTTTCAGAAATGCTAGCAGCTGCCTTGGGGATCAAAACTTACTATTTTCTTTTACATATCTGGCATGCAGGAAATGCAGACCCACAATGAAGAGGCCTTGCAACATGGTGAAACTACAAACTTGTATTTGTATAAATATGTAATACATACATTCCTGAGTTGTGAGCACAAGCGTGAATAGTGATAACATTTCTGTGTGTTGTCCTCTGGAAAGAGTGCGTCAATAGTAAGCCCTTGATATTAATATCCCTCAGACTTATAGATACTAGAACATTAGCAGGCCCTGATATTTCTTTGTACAGCTAGTAGATGATACTATTTCTCCGCTAGTTACATATCTTTTTAATCTTTCTACACTTTGTTAGGGAGCTTGAAATTCATCTTAGTGAACAACTAAAAGACTTCCTTTTTATAAATCATCAGGTTTCAGGGAAAATTACAAAATATCTTTAGCAGCCTTAAAAATATAATGTCTTTGCTTGTTTTCATTATGTAACATGCAACACTGTGCAATCCTTTTTACTGATTTAGTCAAAGGCTGTGACACAGGCTTCGCAGGAAGAACATTGTTGAAAGGTTTCAAAATTATTCAGGTGCAGGTAGAAGGAGTCACATATAGCTTCCCCAGAGTAACTAAAGGAGTGCCCCAGGGTTCCATTCTAGGACCACGGCTATTTGTTGCATTTATCTTGGTCATAATATGACAACAGCAAGCTTTCATTTTCAAGCAAACAGTATGGTGAGGATTTGATGATGTTCTCCTACTCCTAACCAGGCACTCTGTTAGCTACGATCAACGTTTAATACAGTGCACCTAGTGCGTGATTTAAAAATTGTTTTAAATGCGCATAAATTAAACTGAAAATGTTCCCAAACAAAATAAAAACCACTGAACCTCTCACATATCAATACAGTTCAGGACTCTGAGATCGAGTTAATATCTATTTGTAAGCACTTGGAAATTATAATTGATGACTCTCCCTCTTTTATACCTCACATTCAGTTGCTGGTGAGAAAATTTAAATACATGCCCTCTAAGGAGATCCCTTCCCAAGCATTTTAACCCCCTCTCACAACTTGCCTCAGGTGACCTAAACAGCTCATATAATGGTGGGGTGGGGCAGTGCTTTACAGAGGTTTCAAACCTTGGCCCTGGCTACAGCATTGACCCATGCTGTTTTTCAACTCATGGCTCATCTGATGACTCAAATGATTAATAGTAGGTCACGAACCCCAAAACCGTCCCCCACTAGAGGTTAAATACCTGGGATTTTCCATCAGTTGTTTTAGAACTGAAGAAGCCTGGATGAGAGGCAAAACGATCCTACAGTCCAGTTGCTGTCTTTTCAAGCACTACTGACTACCATGACATGAATGACTGAGAATCTGCACAAATGTAAGTGCCAGGCCAGGATCTGGTAAAAAGAGATTTTTAATATCAAGAGTCATATTTTAATAATAAATATATAAATGAAAATCTTTATATATGTGTGTGTGTGTGTGTGCGCGCGCGCACACACACACACACACAGATTGCTTTGACTACACCCACATGTACCACCGCTGCCTGGAAGGCTAACAGGGGGGAACCATAATCACACACACAGGAGATAAAGGTGATCTGTTGGAGCCATAATGAGGGAACACTGTTGTTGTGAGCCAGTCACTGCAGCTCTGATTACAGGCCGGTGTTCAGTTTCTATACTAGGAGTAAACACATGAGAATACTGCCACTGTGGGGATTTGACAGTAAGCACACACGCGCGCGCGCGCACACACACACACACACACACACACACACACACACACACACACACACACACACACACACACACACACACACACACACACACACACACAGGTTGGTATAGTGTAGATGAAAACACAGCCAGAATGTGAGTGCCTTCATGTGTGAAGGTTTAGTAGGCTGAAGCCCAACACACACCACTTTCCCTGCTTACCGTCTGTCTCTTCAAAAGACAAAGCATGGCCTTTACTGCCCCCAGCTCATTAGCTGCACCAGAGATAGAGATAAACAGCACATGCAAAGACATTGATACGTTGTGTTTTTTCACTGATGCTACAGACACCTTAGCAGTTTAGTGGCATTTGGCAGTGGTCAGAAAAGGATCATCTTCTTGCTGATATATACACACATAGCAAGGAACTTATTTCTCTATAACCTACGATTCGTTGCAAAACCATTAAAAA
Organism: Pelmatolapia mariae; assembly: GCF_036321145.2. NCBI lineage: Eukaryota > Metazoa > Chordata > Actinopteri > Cichliformes > Cichlidae > Pelmatolapia > Pelmatolapia mariae. The sequence continues at coordinate 24,126,061 of NC_086227.1, forward strand.
ACTGTATTGCTAACATTTCCCCTCTTGTAGCAGAATCCACTGTGGTACTGTAAGTGAACTAAAGTATGCCTTTTTTACTGCCTGTTGGTAGATTTGCAGAGCATTCAGCCTGCCACCAGGGATTAGCTCAATTCTCCACTCAATCTCACAAGTGCACACACTATATGAGGGGATCTACTTATGTGTGTGACTGGATGTGCATTTGTTTGTATTAATGTGTGTGTTTGTGTATACACTCAAGGGTGATATTAGTTAATCATAGCCTTCACTCAGCTTAAATAAAGACCAATTACTGTGGATCCCTATGGGCCCTTCGCTATTAGCACACTAAAAACCCTAAAGAGTGTTGCCCCATAGCTAATACAGCCTTGGTGTAGCAGTCAGCCTTCTGAATCATGATGATAAGCAGAGGGTAACAGAAGGACAATAATTACAGGATCACAACTACTGGGGCTGGATTAGACATGCATGCAGCAGGGAAGATCAGTAAGTACTCAAAAGAATAATGATAAACATCATGAAAAGTATACCTTTTTGATAAGTGCTAAGCTTTATTTATAACTGACTTTACATTAATAACCAAAAGAAGACGAATTTGGGTTTCTGCCAGTGATAAAAAAAAATGAGATGGGATTCTGGTTGATAGTAAAAGAGGGCTACTTCTACATATTGAGTTGTCCATTCATTTATGTGTCACTGCATGTATTATACTGTTACATAATGAAATGGGCTTCATATCAATCCTTAGTTCAAAAGGGTATAAGACCTTAAACGGTGTTAAACCGTCTTATCTTAGGCACAGAAAATACTGCCACGTATGAACAGGGATTGCTGCAGTTCTGCCAAATAATTAAACTGAGGTTGTTTTATTTCAAGAAAATAAAAACTAAATTATGTGAGATGCCACAAGCCAGAGTCCAACCTTTGTAAAGATCAAAGTGCATGGAACTGCAAACTTGCAGTTAAGTTTATGTTATAATAATTAAGTAGTTTTATTTTCTCTGCAACGGCACGACAGAAATATTTAAAACACATCTGTCCAAAGTAATGGACTAAGCTGGAAGGCATTGCATATGGCACACCCTGTAACATCAAAATCTGCTGTTAAGTGGAAACTTCACTCTTTTGCCCATTTGGTCAAATTTTGTACTGTGATCTTTAGCAAGATTTAAAAAAATAAAAAGATGAACTAAACCACTGGGTCCAGCGTGCCACTGTGAATTTATCTTTCCTTTGACTTAATGTATACATGTGGACAAGTGAAACAGCAGCCACAGAGACATGTGATCCACAACACGTGCACAAATGCAAAAATACACACACAAATATAGTGGACCCTTGCTGGCAGCCACTCATCACCCGGAGAGGCCAACCTAATTTGGAGGACAGGCTCCTCTTTGCCTGCTGGGGAGGCAGCAGGGATTATGAGCCTTTATACACACTAATCTAGTTTAGCCACGCTGGGAGAGGGAATCTGTGTATCTCTCTCGGTGTGTGTGTGTGTGTGTGTGTGTGTGTGTGTGTGTGTGTGTGTGTGTGTGTGTGTGTGTGTGTGTGTGTGTGTGTGTGTGCGTTTGGGGGTGGGGGTGCAATAAAGACAGTAAAACAGGAATATACATCACTGGAGTGCAGAAGCACGTATGTATGTGCAGTATGTGAATTCTTCGATATTAGTGCACTTGCGTGTATGGGTGTGTGTGTGTGGCAACCTTGTCTGTGTGAGCAGAGATAGGGAAGCTCTCAAACTGGTTAGAGATGTGGCTTAGCCTTTTGTCCTTTGACAGCTGCTGGCAGAAACTACATAGGAACAAAAGCACACACATACAAACAGAGCTAAGAGTGATGCGCAAGCAAGAACACACATCTTGGCATAATCAAAGCTACAGGCCTGTTATATGTCAGGCTCGATGTTAGTGTGTGCAATAGCAAGAGACTTGGGACAAAAGCATCCTGTCTCTGTTAAAATCAAGACCGGGAGGTTGGAGGTTAAACAGGCTGAAGGCAACCATCTGCAAACCCAGGTGTGGGTGAACTGGACAGACAGCTGGCTTAAACACACATACACACACACTCAAGTGGAGCACAATGCTGACAGGACAATTTCAAAACCTGCCTGGCATGTGTTAGCTCACTGTTTAAAATGTGTGTATCTTAACAGAGTCACGTGTTGTTGGCTTCCTGGCTGAGTCAAGTTGGTCAGAGAGGCCAGTACATTATGTTGCCTCTGTGTGTCTTGTCAATGAAACATGGGCATGAAAGCGAATTGGTTTGAAGCACCGATGCAGTCCAAATTGCAAAACACGGGAGACAGATCTCACGGCCAAACCAGAGCTCAGGCCACACTGGGAATCACAGAGGAAGACTTTAAGGGAGAGAAAGAGAGAGAGAGAGGAAGGAAACCAAAGAGCTAGGCTAGAGTGATAGAGGATTAGGAGAGAGAGAAAAGAGAGTTAGGACCACAGACTGTACAAGCTTACAGTGTGTATGAGCGCTGGTTTGAGTAATTACAGACTTGCCTGGTGTGTGGAGCCGAGAGTCTACCACAACACAGCCCGAGTGATGACACCATACACCACACACACATATGCAAACACATATGCAAGCACGCGCGCGCGCGCACACACACACACACACACACACACACACACACACACACACACACACACACACACACACACACACACACACACACACACACAGTAATTACCGTACAAAGCATTTAAACAGCTGCTCCATATCCCCACTCTTCAGAAACCACACATACATTCATCCACAGTTTCCAAGCCACCCTAGAACTATTGCACTGTTGCACAAGGAAGCTTATTTACACACACACACACACACACACACACACACACACACACACACACACACACACACACACACACACACACACACACACGCGCGCGCACACATGCACACACACACGTACACAAATGGATATGCAAATGTAAACAGACAAACACACACACAAGCCCGGGCAATTACTTTTAGCCTTTTAGCCTGCTTTGACTAGAGAACAAATGCTTAGGTCTACACCCTGGCTGCATACCTACTGGTGTCTCCATATTTTCATTAATTGGAAATCTCCATCTCTGCATTTGCCTAGCAATAAAACACTCCTGAATGGAGCAATCACACCATCTGGTGGCTTTCAACATTATTACACATCCACAAAAAAGCTGTCAAAAACTACTTTCTTGAAAGACAAACATTAATGATATGGAGCTATAGCTAAAGATAGGAGAATTCCACTGAGGACAAACTAAAAATGACTCATAAAACACACACCTTGTCCTTAAGACAAGATGTCTCCAGAAGCAGGAAGCCAAAACAGGTTATCTGGCCTGACCTCGGTCTCTTTGAACAGATCAAGCAACAATAGCAGACGCCATTGGTCTTGATTTCTGGAATTGGCCACAATGTCCCAATTTACTCTTTAACTGGAATGTCTGTCTGCTGTGTGGCACTTCCTGACAGGAAGTACATACAGTACAGAGATAGGGAAAGAGACACAGATGGAGAGACAGAGGGGGAAAAAAATGTTAAAGTCCAACACGGGATAAAATAGCATCATTAAAATAGCATTTTGATCTCTGGCTCCTTCAAATGTCAAAGCATCCTTGATAAGACACTGAACCTGAATTGGGAGGCGAGGACCTTGGACGGCAGCTCTGCCATCATTAGTGAGTTCAAGAGAACCTCCGTTGTGAAAAGGCTCTATTTAAATGCACACCATTTACAATGTAGGGTTCTTAATCTTACATTTATTCGATTTTTATTCCAAAATATAGCTTTTACTGTACAAATAAAACCCTCTAATTCTTGCAGAGAGTTTGCTTCTATTATATATACATACAATATGTGTTTACATTAAATTTGGTGTCATGGTCTTGCTTTTATTAGTACAATAGCCATGCACAGAAACAGGGACACTGTGTTAAGTGGAGTCAGACTGATGAGTCATGATGGGCTCTTCCTCCTCTTTTCGTATTTGTACTCCCTTGCATGTGATCTTCTCTGTCTCTCACACTGTATGTTTCTTCACTCCTTTCTCTTTTTCTCCTAACTCCAAACCTTATTTTTTGCCATTTTTCTCCTTCTTGTGTTCTTAACCTTTTTATAACCTCTACCTCTACCCAAATCCCCCCAGTCTCACCCCTAATCATCTCCCTTCTCTCATTCTCACACACTTATCTCCCTGTGTGAGTTATTACACTTCTTTTCCTCTTATCTGCCCCATCTACCATTTGCTATAGAAAGACATTTCCTCCTGGATGACAAACAGAACCGATATACAACATACAAGGGGATTAGTGTAGAGCAGTACATGATGTGAAGACCCTCAAAAGTCACCTCTGAACTTGTTAAGGTAAAAGATTTGTGGCAGAGAGGGAGTGAATGAGGAGGGAAAGGAGAAGGTCAGGGTTAAACAGAGAGACAGAGAAAGAGCGAGGGGAGGGGGAGGATAAAGGAAAAGAACAGATCAAGGCATGAGAGCTTTGTGCTCCCTCTCTTGGCAAGACTCGGTGGTTGTGTTGCTCTGTGTGTAAGCGTTGTCTGTGTACAGCGAGTGTGCGGGTGCATACACACACATGCCTCTGCTTCTGGCAGACTCAGACTAGGCATTAAAATTATTGGTGCCGCCAGCGTGCTGCGGCCCCCGCTGAAAAGGAGGGAGGTGAGCAGGGAGGGCAGGAGGGAGGGAGGGATGGAGTCACCAAGTGCTAATCAGACCCATGTGTGTGTGGCCAGTGCTGCTCTGAACAGCTGTTCCCATGCTGAGGACCTGGCCACCACGCACACAGAAACACACACAAACACACACGCGCACATTTCCTATAAAGCCATACAGGCATAATTCATTTATAGTTAGTACATATACCACCAAGGCAAGTGTGAATGTTTATATCAAATATATAACAGATTTTTGAAAATAATGATGGTTAAAGAATAGTGAGGAGGGACTGAGGGATAATGCACTTGTGTCTTTTATTCAAATTACTATTGTTCTAAACTGAACTTTTAACCTAACCACATCCCTTTTTTGTCTGCTTTTTACAAAGTTTTGGATTTTCTGAGAGAATACAGATACTACGTGTCAGGGGGAAAAAAGCAAAATAGAATATGAAAAGACAGTGAAAGGGCTATGGAAGTGGCATGTCCCCCCTCCCCTCCTCCACCTGGGGGACAACAGGAAGAGTCAAAGAGTAGAGAGAGGAAGTGCTGTTATTTATTCTATCAATGGAGAGAGGAAGAGACCCCCACTTAACAACCCTACAGCTGGCAGACACCAACGCAAAACACACACTCTCACACACAATCTACAATAAAGAGGACCATGATCCATCTTACTTTGCGTGTTTAGATTAGCCCTTGCAGCTTTAATAATTGGATCTTTAGTCTGCAACAGAGCTCTGTGAAGCAGATAAGCATGCTGCAGAAAGAGGATATCTTTGTGAGTGTAATGAGGCAGAGCTATCACGTGCCCTGCAAAATTAGTGTATTTGTGGTGGGCAGGGAATGTCAGGAATCACCCAAGAATCACCCAAGAAGGATGCAGGGTCAACTCTCACTGCATACATTTGGCTTTCTCCTTTTCTCTCACTCTCATAAGTACTCAGGGCTATAGCTATAGATGGTGTGTGTGTTTGTGGTGCGTGCACAGAGCAAAAGATGCAGCTGAGATAATGATAAAAGAATCCAGAGCCGGTGAAGTTCATTAACATCCAAAGGAAGAAAAATAAAGCCTTTACCCAAAGTCACAGGCTGTCTGTGTGTGTGCACATGTTAAATAGAGAGGTGAAAGAGTTAGTGGTCAATATGTGCCACTTTCTTACCTTGTAGTTTTTAGAAGTCAGGCTCATATCTGTGTGTTTCTGTCTGCCAATCCCAAGCAAGACAGAACTCCTCATTTCACAACAGTCTCTAGAAACTATGTTTGTAACACAAAACATGATGGTAGCCAATCAGGGAAGAGCACTCAGCTGATGACAGAGTTTTCACAGGACATGAGTAATCTGAGTATTTAGACCAGCCAAGTATTTGTGTGCGTGCTAGAATGCAGGTGTGTAAACTAAGTGCAGATTCCCAGCAGTGACAATTCTGTTCTGCATTAAAAAACAGCACACACACACATAGATACATAAAAAATGAGTTACAGTGGCACCAATAAAGACAGACAATAAGATGTGAATCAGCAGACGGAGCGTGTATAAGTTTGCAAATGACTCATCGATAGCTTTGGTGTTACTTTGAAAGACAGAGAGTCAGTGTAAAAGTGGAGACAGGGACATAATTGTTGTGGAGCCTGAGCAAAACCACACAAATATGCTGTATTATGCACAAAAGCAAAGCTTTCGCACACAAATGCCAGACAGATGAAAAAGGGAGCAAGATGTCCAGTGTAGCCAGATGATGGAGAGAGAGCGAAAGAGAGAGAGAGAGAGAGAGAGAGAGAGAGAGAAAGAGAGAGAGAGCGAGTGGTGTTATGAGTGAGATGAGTAAATCCAGACTCCATCATCAAACAGATGTTAAATCACAGATGTGATTCTGTCACTGTAAACACACATTTTTTGCTCAAGGAAACTGATATCGCTCATGTTCATCTGTTTAAATGCTTTGCAATCTTATACAGTTCCTCAGCTGGTGCTCCCCACAAAAGAAAATTCAACAGGCTGAGATTCACCTCGGAGGAGAGAGGAGAAATAAGTGGTAGTGGTGGTGGTCGGGGTCCTGTGTTTAAAGGGTAAGGGTTGATGCTGTCATAAAGACACACAAGATGAAAAGTACAGGCACTATACCAACCAAGAGACACGTTTGACAGAGTGAAAGTGAATTTATATTAGAGTGAGTGCAGAGTGAACTAACAGGAGTGTGAGGGGAAAAATCACTGACTGTGACACTGATGTGTCAAGTGCACCTCTTCACTTCCATCTGCAGCAGCTTAGAGTTACTTACAGGTGCAGTAATGATACATTACTGGTTTCATTTACAGGGCAGTGAGTAACACTCCACACACACCTTTACTGTAACGATCAGCAACTCAGTCCTCACAATGAACACAACCCCCGCCCTCCCAAAAAGACTTCAAGTTTTCTACACAGGTGGGGGACAGTGAAAAATAAATCGTTTTGCACAGTGTTGAAACGTCAAGTGACTGGCCAGCTGGGATCCGGTTCCTGTACAGTAAAAGTTTCAGTGTCTTTGTAGCTCCCTACACCTTCTGTCCTGTAAGGAACTATGGATACAATAAAAAAAAACCTCACTCAAAACAGCCCGCAGCACCCGGACCCGGCACCATCCCCGCTTTAAAATAAGCAGCAAAGAGCTATTTAAACAGGGCCAGGTTACAGCCCCTCATAAAACAAATATACACAGGAATAATTGTATCAACACAGCAACCTGGCAGGGTAAGAAAAAAAAGTTTCTCTGTGGGGGGTACTAGGACGCTATCCTGAAGAGTAGTTAGGTGGTGTTGAGGGGTGGTGTGTGGAAACGGGTGGGATGGAAGAGGAAAAAAGGGGGGGAGGAAAAAAAACAGGTCCCACAGAGCTACCGTGCAGGCGCCAGCAAAGACAGCGAGGGTGGAAAGGAGGGGAGGAGAGAGGGAAGGAGGGGGAGAAAGACCCTGGTGAAACTCTCAACAGATGCGTGAAGCCCTTGTCAGCATTCCTGCTAGGTAACGCAAGGTCAGGAGCAAGCAGGAAGACAATATGAGGACTATTTGGGCTCCCTGAGCGCCAGATGTGTTTTAATAAGACGGCTGCCCTCCTAGCTAATAAGGTCAGCCTCTGGCTCCAGCCAGACGAGCAAACAAGTAGACTCTTGGCAGGAATTCAGCTCCAGCTTGGCACAGCCTCCCTCCCTGCTTCCTGCCTCGCTCTCTCACTCATTCACTCATTCTCTCTCACAAGCTCTGAGAGATCGATGGAAGCCGACTCTCTCTCTTTCTCTCTCTCTCTCTCTCTCGCTCTCTTTCTCTCCTTCTGTGCGGGTCTGCATGACTCATTCCGTTTCATACACCCGCCTTTTATTAGACACTTCCTTTTTTTCTCTGAGGGAAGAGGGAGAACTACTGCCTAAAAACTGGAGCCTTTGAGAACATCTGTGCTTGAATCATGCACTGAACACACGCACACCCACACACATAAGGCCGCATAAATACACACACTCAAACAAGTATAAACACACGATTTATACCAGTTCACCTACTGAGTCGTTCACACTGACTACCTTTTACAACCAAAAATGAAAAAAAGCAACTTGCCTAATGCTGATACATAAGTAATGAGAAGCTAAAATTAGTTATAAAAATAAACAGTGGACCAATAAATCTGACTCCTCCAGAGGGGAAAATAAAGACGCGGCACCGGCGCCAGAAAAGATTGGCTTGCTCTGCACTGAAAGGGAGACAGAGGAGGTGAAGAATGAGGAGGTGGAGGAGGAAGATTTAGAGTTTAGAATGAGAATGAAGGAGGGGAAAAAACAAAGATATAAAGATCCAGAGCCAGAATGAGGAGTCCTGGCAGCTTGGGTGGAGGTGTAAGCAAGCTGCTGCCACTTCATGGAGCGCAAAAGCTCATTCTCAAAGTGAAGGGCAAAATATTCAACAAGTAAAGCAGTAGGAGAAAAAGCAATGGAGGGAACAAAGTGGAAACTTTCAAAAGTAACAACACAAACAAAGTGTTGAGTAATTTAACTTTGATTAAACACACACAGAGAAATCTGAATGTAAGAAATGATTGCACACTCACTGCTCTATACGACAGCCTCCTAGCTCTCTATTATGCACTAAGGTCAAGTTGACATCATCTTGGCCTCACACAAAAATCACCCCATCAAAGGCAGACCCTCTCGTAATGGTGCCTGCAGTTTTCAAATATTTACCTCAAGGCTGAGCCACACAATGCCACACACAGGGAAAAATCTGCTCCTGCATACACATCGTACCCCCACTCTCACCTATATGTCCTAGTGACACACACCAGGTGGACACACATGATAAGCTAGCAGATTGATGGAAATCGTGCAAAAAATGTTAACACATTTTTTTTACTGACAGAGTGATTGACTCTAAAAAAGCTGATCGTTTCAGTGTATTGTCATGCTGAGAGACACTTTTAATTCAAGACAGACTCTACAATAATACATACAGAGAAAAACCCAACAATCATATGTCCCCTATGAGCAAGCACTTTGGCGACAGTGGGAAGGAAAAAAACTCCCTTTTAACAGGAAGAAACCTCTGTCAGAACCAGCGCATGGAGGGGTTGCCATCTGCCGTGACTGCTTGGGGTAAAAGAAGGAAGACAGGATAAGACTTTGATACGAGGAGTCTCACATTTAACCTATTCTTCGACATGAGCAACGACAAAGATACACTTGGTAATCTTCACAAAGAAATTATTGTAATTATAATTTGATTGTGTCAAACGGCGCTGTAACAAGTTAAGCGAAACATGTGAATTCACATTTTATGGCTCGTCTATTCTATTACCAATAAGTGAGGCTGGTGTACCTTCATAAAACAGGAAGCACCTCATAATGTAGTGAATAAATATGCAGCATATGCCAATTTGCAATCTTTTTGCCTATCTGCAGTTAAACAGAACCTGTATTGTTTTCACAAGGAAAAGATTAGCTTCATATCACGAGTCCTCCGCTGTGGTCATGTGTCCTGTTTGTCCATTTGTCTGTGTTTATTGGACATGAGGTTGAGGAGAAGACGACCATCCATCACTGGGATAGAAAAGGTTTCTGTTCCAGGGGTTAGACCTTCCTGTGTTAAAGCCAGCAGACAGGGAACATTTGGCTAGGTGTAATTCGATATGACCTCGTCACAGTGAGTTTGAGGTTACAAGGTCAGCAGGCCTTATCATTCAGCAGCAGGCCCTGTTTCTGCTACACACAGATCCCCGCAAGTCACTGACTCAGACCCACACACATGTACAAACACATATGTCTGTGTTCCCACGGTTGCAGCAGGTCTAATGGTTGATGTATAGCAGCTTGTAAAGCGGGATTGTCAGTCGGCTTTAACAGCCTATCACAGAGATCCAACAGGACCACAGCCATGCATGTAGGCCCAGACCACTGACCGGCTCAGCAACACTCCATAAAAGCAGCTCTGAGTCCAGGCACACTTACTCAGCCAAGTACAGGAAAACAACAGAGAGAAAAAAATAGCTTTGATCTGCACTGACAGATACTCAAGATGTTCTACCATTCAAAATGCTCCCATGGTTGTGAACATAAACTGGAAAGCTCATACTCTTTTTCATACACAATTGCAACCTTATCCAGCCCTATCCACACCTATGATAGTATTTTTAAAACTGTACCTTTATCCCTGCGTTTTCACCTTTTTTCCACAAACAGTTAAAGGTCATTGAAAACGTAGCTTTGGGAAAAGCTTTCCAACTACAAATGTTTGCAGTGTAAACATATAGACAGGGGAAGGTTTTATCTGTTATTTACTGCTTCTCATTGGCCAACTTGACTTTGGATTAAAGTTACATCTCTGCCTGTTTGTTTGATTCTTGCTCTTAACAGCATGCTTCAATTTTGTTTTGTGCTTGTGTGGAGGAAACAAATTTTGGAGAACAAAGAAGGGACAAAGGAAAAAAAATATGCTTGTGCACGTTTGAACTAGACCTTATACACAACTCTGGACGACTCTGACACCTGTGGAGCCGTGCATCGTGGGAGCTCATTCAAAGCCTGCACTGAGTCCAACACTGAGGACACATGTTTCACATTGAGCTAAAGTCAAACAGCATCTGATCACTGTTCAGCCAGCGTCAGTCTGTCTGAGGCTCTGGTCTGCAGAAATTGCTGTGCTTATTGCTCTCATCAGGCAGACCAACAGGTGGACAACAACTGGCTCACAGAGAAGCCCACCTGGTCTGGATCCAACAGAGCATGTTATATACACAAAATAGCGAGGACATGAATAATAAAATAAACTATCTTTAAAAGATGCAGAATCCACTTGAAAAACACTAGAGTTTTGCTTACATCACACCACATTCATATATTTCATTTACGTGTCTGGAGGGGATCTATGAGTAATTCACTGTTCCTGTTTGTGCACCAAACCCCCAATGCCTGACTCCTATAGTGCATTGGATAAAAGCAATTCAATCAAGGTGCTTTATACTGTAAGGTAAAGATCCTACAATAATAAATCAATTTAAAAGAAAGAAATGCAAAAAGGATTTAGTGTCAGCATGTGCCAAGTTGTTAAATGCTGGTCTACATCAAACTGGCCTAATGAAATTTTAGATTAAAGACATAATAAATAAACTCTTCCTCAGTATATATCCAAGTTACAATGCTGATTTAAAAATATATGCCACACAAAGGCAATACATTGACACAAGCACAATTAAGGAATGAGTCTGATAAGAGGCACCTCTGTGTCAAGTGAGTATAATCTTGACAGATAAATATTCATTAGCAGGTTGCTAATCTACCTGACCTGTGACCTGCTGTGACCTCGCTCTCCTCTGAGGGTATCAAGGAGCACAGCTGTGGGAAGATACGGTGCATACAAAGACTTTGATCTTTATTACTCGTCTCCTCCTTTTGTCCTTCCTGCTCGATATGACCTGTTCATATTTGAGTGGGTTTTAAAATCAAATGCCTGCAGTAGCACACAAAAATGTTATGTGTTGGCTGTAGTAGCACTTGAGGGCACCAATATGTCATTTTAAGTTATAGATAACATCAGTGAGTCAGTTTGTGTGTTATAACAATTTGGTATGCTAATCAACTGGAAAGCACTTTGGTGAAAAATGACTTGAAAACGAGCCCCCACTGTAGCGAGAACTACCACACAAGTGGTTTTAACTCCTTTGGCAGGTGTTTATATGGGTCTCTCTGTGGAGGGATATTGTCAACATGCAGGATACAGTTGCAAAGTTTTACCAAAGATGCATGTGCTCTGAGAACTCATTGCTGGTACAGCTGGCGTCCCCTTGCAAGTCTGTATTTTAAGCATCATTTCATTTTAAAATAATGATCTAAAAGCATATTAAATTGATTCCCCTTCTCACAGCTGCATGTTTATTTGTTGTAATCTGAAGAGACATAGATTAAAGAGTCGCAAATGAGCTGAAAGACATGTTTTACAACCATTAAAGCCAGAAACATCAAATAACTGCCAGAAAATTCTAAGTGTGTTTGTTGATCACTCTGACAATTTTTATAAATAATGAATTAAATATATTCAATATATTTGCTTAAAGTGTATTGTGCAAATTATCGGGGGGGGGGATCACACTGATGCTCTCCTGGCATTTGGACATATTAATTATCGCCTTTCCTTAGCAGAGGACTTCGTACTTCTCTATAATTTGTACCAATTATGAAACCCATAATACAAGACAACACACAACTGTTCTGCACGTAGAATAACACCACCAGGAATGCAAACATATGATTGTTATCCTTAACAAACTCTGCAGGCTTACACGGCACAGATAGCATTCAGCTGTGTCTCTGACCTGAAGGCACAACAGGCAGCGAGAATGACTTATGTTTAGAGGAAATAAAGTTCTGAGCCAAATCTCAACGACCCCGACAGCTTCACACAATTAGTCATACATACATATACACATTACTCATACTTATGCACTCACAAGGCTCACCCTCCCTCCACAGTTTGTGTGTATGCATGACTTCAATAGCCACCTTCTTCATACTCTCGCTGAACTGGAGAAGGTTACAGGTTACAGACCATATGAGAATGCAACAAAGAGAACAGAAACACTTCAGTTCAACAGATGTGTATATATAATCAAAGAAACCAATTAATTATATGGTCCACAAAAGCAAAGTAACAAGATATTATCATCCTAAAAAGGAAAATAAATGGATAGAATAAAAACATGTATTTTTCTGTGAAAATGTAAAAAAAATATATTTATTTTTAAGACAGAAAAAGGTATAGAATAATGCTAATAAAAAAATAAGCACTTAGCAGATGTCACAAATCAACAGAAATCCTGACAGTGTGACAAACTTTGTAATGGTCTAGAGCAGTGGTCCCCAACCCCCGGGCCATGGACCTGTTCCGGTCCGTGAGTCTTTGGTACTGGGCTGTGAGAGTTGAGGCTCGGGTGTGAAATTTATGGTTTTCAGGGTTTTTAATCGTTATTTTTTATGGTTTTTTTCGTTAACTCTGTTTCCCTGGGTATTTCCCCGTGTGTTATGAATAAATCATATTAGTTTGGTACCGGTACTGGTTTTATTTTGTTGTATTTATCCACGACATCTTAAAGGCCAGTCCGTGAAAATATTGTCGGACATAAAATGGTTGGGGACAGCTGGTCTAGAGTTAATCTTTAAGACCCACAAATAAGTAAATGTAGAGATATAATAGATATTATATAATTATGATTTTTATGCCCTACTAAAAAACCAAGACACTATACATATAGTATGTACAAACATAAGCAAAACAACATACATGCAAATCAACCTAACTGAAGTTCACTAAATAGGTCACTTGGTAAAATGGTAAGTAGGAGGTCAATTAACTTCTTTTTTTTTTAGAAATGTAGTCAACATTTCTTACTGGATGAAAACATGTAAAGCTGGCTTCCATACAAGGACCTGGACTCAACTTTGTGGTTGATCGAGTGAAAAAAACACACAAAGCCCTTCAGCAGATAAGTGCTGATTTCAAGTTTAAAAAGTTTATACATTTTGCAGCTTTGCACACTAACTCAGTCTAAAAAAATGCTCAAAAAATGTGTGTCTCTTTGCCTGACTAATGTCTGCTGCCTGATTTAACTATAATGTCCTTAGACCTTTGTCACTTAACTGTGTCTAAAAGAGATTGACAGAGGAAAGTAAAGGACCAGAGACAGATAAAGTAGAAAAAATGATGCTGATGTGTGGACAGTGAGGTCATCAGTTATCACCTTGGTGACCTGAAGTGAAGTGAGAGAACTTGTCATCACCTTTGCAAGCAGACACGAAGCGCTTGAACCAGAGAGACAGAAGAAAAGCCCATGTGTGGAAATCTTAAAATGAAAAAAAAAAAAAAAAAATCCAACTGGACCTCATAAATCATCTACACATGGTATAGTTGTGTGTAGCTCTGCATATGCGCCTCTGTTGGTGTTTGTGCTCCAGAGATCCATCTCTCTTCTACATGCAAAGTTTCAGTCATATGGTTGTGTTCAGAAGATCACCACCAGAATGGACACCTCTTCAGTCTTGAATGCCCCCTCCTGAGGTGTGAGCTCATGTCTGCACCAGGGATGTTGCCAAAAGAGCACAGAAGCACGCACAACGTAGAGCCTGTGCGTGTGTGTGCGCGCATGCGCGTGTAAATGTGCATATGTATGTAAGCATGTGTGTGAAACAGATGGGAGGAAAGAGAGAAATTAGAGAGGGGTAAAAGAAGAGTAGCGACAGAAAGTCTGCAAGAGCATGTGTGTTTCTGTGTGTGTGTTGGACTGAGGGGGCTGTGAGGGGTAAGAGGCGGCGGGAGGGGGAGGGGGGGTAGAAAAGGGAGAGGGGGAGTGGTGTGGTTAGGCATCCAGAGTCAGTGAACATTTTTCTGGCAAGCTTTCTCTATGCTCCTGGCTGCTTGCCCGGCTCTGAAGCAAACTTAAACAAACTCCTGTTGCAGCCATCTGCTGGGCCCGCGGGATAAATCACAGCACTGCTCCGCTCTGTACTGCTCAGCCGCACCACTATCAGGTTACTGTGTTAGCGGCCTCACACACACACACACACACACACACACACACACACACACACACACACACACACACACACACACACACACACACACACACACACACACACGTGTGCACGCACACAGGCACACACTCACTGACTGTTAGGCATGCAGGAACACATTACAGTTCTCCCTCTCATCCACACATACACACACAGAGACACACTGAGTAACGCGTCAGCCTGGAGCCAGGGCCTGCCATGGGGCTCACACCACCAGGAGAAGCCAGCAACATGTGGCCCTGCTAATACCACAGGGAGAGATGAAGAGGAGGACGGAGGTGGGGAGAGAAACAAAGAGTGTGGGGGGGGGAGGGGGAGAAAGTAGATGAATGAGGTGAAGGGGATGAGGGAGAGAAGGAGAAAGATGGACAGAGGACACAGCTGGAAGAACAAGAATAAGGAAAAAGAAAGGGGAAAAAAGACAACCTTTGACACCCAAGTCAAGCCAAGTGCTATTTTTATAGCCCCCTGTAGAAGAGGGGAACATGAATACATCTAGTACCCCTCTGCCTCTGTGAGCTTTCATAACAAGTTAAGCCTTTTATAATGGCGGCTATCTGAGGATGATGGTTTCCACATCATACTCGTCACAACGCTTATGGTAAAGGTTTCTCTAACGTTATACTTGCCATCTTTTCCAATAGTTTGTGTTATGGCTCCTCTTAAGAAATATTCTGACTCAATAGCATTGTCAATAAATCCTGACATGAGACTGTAATGATGGAGCTACACATGAAGAGGTTTTCAGATCATTTGACAGCTCAAATCTTCTTTGGTGGCTTACCACTCTGGCTCCTTCGCTGTGGCCTTGAAAGTAAGCTCTGCACATCAACCATGACTAGCACATCGCTCCACATCGCACACAACTCTTGACCATGTGGGATATGCCACTGACCGAGCTGGCAGGTTGCATGTTAGGATAATACTAGCCTCGCAGCCTTGGATTAGGTTAGATATGCTTTCAGTAAGTCATAGACATGACCAGCAGTGGTAAACTGCCACGTGAAACCTATATTAATAACATGTCAACAGTGCAAATGGCATGCTTGAAAGAGATAGCGGGCAAAAAGTAACAAATAAATAATGACAGGCCTTCTGGAAGTGTCTGTGGTATCTATCTGTCAGACAGATGCAGAAACTGTATCAGTTTATTTCTGACTCATAGCCTGGTCACGTCAGTGTGGGGAAAATTCACCCATGGAAACTATTCACAAAGTCTTCTGACTATGCCTGTGTGTTTGCATGTGTCCATGCATGTGTGCTTGTGTTTCTGTGACTGTCCACTTAACGGTATATTAAGTAAAGGTAGGTGGAAGTTTATATCACCTTTCCTTGTTTGCATGATGCTCTGGATAACTAAAGGTAACTCAACCTCAATCCAAACTAAAGGTCAAATGTTGCCACTGTCCTAAGTAAGTTTTTTTTAAACCGGCGCTGCCTCAAATTGTAGCAGTACCACAATTGTGCAATCACTTCAACATTAATACTTTGATGTACAGTGTAGAGATCAGATAATACTAAATGTGGCAAGGCTAGTCTGTATAGTCTTGATTCTTCCAGACGCGCAAAAGTCTCTCGCTTTATGGGAGGCTCAGTCCAAAGCTCCCTCTCTGTCTCCTTCTTCCCAGCTGTCCTGAAGCTGGCAGGACAAGCTGAGTATGTGTGAGACCAGGTGGCTGAGCGGCATGTGTGGGGGTGCTGGTGAAGGAGGTCACGGCCAGCACTTGGGGATGCTTGCAGGAGGAGGGAGTAATCTAAGAAGGGAATGTCATCCTCAGCCAAAATACGCTCCCAGAAGATCACCAGTAATGTTAATCTTTATCTCTTCATTGGTCGGCTGACAGAAAGAGGTGAAGCGATCTGGCAATTGGTTGGTCAGAGCCGGGAGTCAGAGCCCCTGTTTGAGGAGCGGAGGGGAAGAGGGTGTGTAGTATATTTAGTCCACTCTTTAGTCTCCAGCTGACATCTTCAGTTGTCCTGACAGCAGGGTAAGGTTGAATCTTCTCTCTCTCTCTTCACCCCATTAAAAATATCAGCAGGGCAGCAGGGCAAGAGCAAAGTGGGAAATGAAGGGGAAGAGCCAAAGAATGAAAAATCACATTTAGGCGGATCTTCACCAACACTTGGGAGGTCTAAAAGACCAAGACTAATGACTAGCACTTAATAGCAATGAATAATATCCAGTCAACTGAGAGTGCAAGTTACATGTTGAATGTCTGGCAAGGAAATAGGTCTGCTATTAGCTACTGTGCTGCCACACACACACACACACACACACACACACACATGCACACACACTCCAGTTGCATCCAGGTGCAAAACCACACACACACACACACACACACACACACACACACACACACACACACACACACACACACACACACACACACACTTGCACAGCTGTGGCACAATCCAGCTGTCTTTGCCAACACGAGAGCGAACACCTGCCATTGCTCCCAACCACCTGGTAGACACACGTGTGCGCAAAGACACGCATTCACACATGCTTGCAGCTGTTCAGTATGTAAATGATCAGAAACATTACTCTTTGTGTATATGTAAGTGTTAGTCTGTGATTGTGGGTGAATGTATGCCATGGTTAGAGTGCAGCTGGTAGAGAGGGTTGAGCTATAGTTGCATTGCACTGTCCTCTATAATTACCACAGTCAAACCAGGTTTACTACTGTATCGTGCCCATATCTAAGTCTGGCACAGGGTGACTGCCTTTATAGCCTAACCACTCTTAAACATTGCAATGCCATGCAAGCAACACAGAAGAATTTACAAAAAAGGCCCATGTGAAGTGGAGGAGCAATATATGACAAACAGATTTACCGTATTTACACATTTGAACAAGCCTTAAAATGTCATACAAAAAGGAAACAAACAGGTTTATTAGGTTGAAAAAAAATAATGAAATACAGGTGCCAAAATTCGACAAAAAATGGTTTAAATGGGTTAAACAGAAACAATCCCAATTATTTAATCACGTGTTCTCACACAACTTTTATACAAAGGTAACAGTCGCATCACTTGAGGCAATTTATTCCTCTGGAGTTTTAAAAGATTTATGGAACGCTTTGTACTTCCAATGATTTATAAACAGATTCTGGTGAGTGAAATCAGCAGCTTTCTCCCTTAAGCTGATCTAAAACATATTTAAGGCTTTAACAGAGACATCTTTAGGGGAGCACATTTTGTCGATTGACATTTGTATATAACAAATGAGAAAATCATTATCACTAATACAACTTTAAATACATCTGTGCATGGAATTTAATGATCATGTCGTACACTCCACAGACTCAATAGGGCAAAGTGATGAAGATACGCTGAACAATGAAGCAGAAGCAAAATTCCCACATACCTGATCATAGCTGAGAAAAGCACACAAGCTTATGTTGACACTGTACATCCACTTCGGTGACTTAATTTCCAACGTCTTATTGTCTAGTCCACTTTATTCCTGCATTAGTTTTGATAAGTACAACTCATAATTCATTTTTAAACCAATCCCATTTGGTACACAGATGGGGCTACCAGCTTATACTTTCATGTATATGATCAACAGGAATGACAAAGTAGCTCCACATCCTCTAATCTTTACTGTTGATCTTGCTAAAGGTTCCCAGTTGCATTGTAACTCACACAGTTTCTTAACTGATTACCAGTATTTTGAGCCTCTGCAGCAGCACTGCTTTCTTTCCATCTCTTTGCGTTTCCTAAACTCAAATCAAATTGCATAAAAACAACTTTATTCATGTGAAAAACCTTCCTCTCTGAGAGCAATGTCAACATGAAACAGTGAAAAAAATAATTTACATTCAATTTTCTCAATAACTATAATCGAAGTCTAAATGACTATAATCAGGGCTTGTCAAAGTAAGTACAACATTAGGCTAACAAGTGACAGAATATATTTAAAGGTGCATAAAAAATAGAGAGGCTTTCCGAAATGGATTGCTCACAAAATTGGTCTACAACTCATCTAGACTGCAATTTGGATGAAGCTCAGACAACATTTATGAGTAGTCCATGCAGAAATCCTTGCAATTCCAAAAGGTTCAAAAACATTTGCTCTTAGCGGTGTATAGGTTTGTGATTTCGAGGATGAGACATAAAAGGTAAGACATGAAACACTGGAACACCTCAATCTCATCTACTCCATGTATGATCTGATCTGTCCAGTCAGATATGGGCAAGAATGCAGCACTGGGTAAAGGCTAGCGGGAAGAGAGTGAGTAAAGCTTTGAAAGCTAAATCAAAATCCACCTCCAGCAGCTTTGAAATTAAGCCTCTCAAATCCCAGAGGATCCCAGGTGAAACGCAAGGCTGTCCGTCAAACTGCACTGCTAGCGGAGGACAGAACCACAGCTGCAGAAACTTTACACAATCCACGCAACATGGCTGGTTTTGAACAAACACATGCACACTCAAAGACACTTTGTTCCACACAGGCAAGGACTGTGTAAAACACTCTGCAGTTGGCATGCTGTAATATTTCCTTTCATGAAGATATTTTAAGAATCCCTTTTTTCCGATTTTCTTCTGGCTGCAATTTAAATCCAATTAACCCGCTCACCTTCTCTCAGCCTCCAATTCTTCTTTTTTCAAATACTTCCAATAATTCATCCACAGTTAACATCACATCTAAATTTAATGTTGGAGTCACTTCTTTCATTAAGCTATAAATCTTCCCTGGTGAAACTGTCAAGATGCTGATGTGTTTTTACCGTGATAGTGAGAATGTAACATTCATCTTTTTTTAAGCTAAACACGCAATACTTCCTGTAAACACACAGTAAACTACAGAAGCACCTTAAATACCACACTACTGCGTACACACGAAGCAATTGAGTGATTTGAGATGTAGAAATCTGTCTCTGCCCTCGGAGCGGATCACCAATAACAATCCACCCGAAACAGCCTCCAGCATACCGCCACTCAAAT
Source organism: Pelmatolapia mariae (assembly GCF_036321145.2). Taxonomy (NCBI): domain Eukaryota; kingdom Metazoa; phylum Chordata; class Actinopteri; order Cichliformes; family Cichlidae; genus Pelmatolapia; species Pelmatolapia mariae. Next base: position 24,145,774 of record NC_086227.1, read on the forward strand.
ATAAACGTCATGTGGATACCCTGACAAACAGATCGATCATGCAGATTTTATCAGTGCGTCTAGCTAGCTATTATTTTATTTGCTGTGTCGATCCTTTATGTCATTGTACAAACACTAGACACACCAATAGTTGCAGGGAGGCAGTGGGTTTAGCTAAAAGCGTCACATTTTGAGAGCTACACCATCTGTGGGAGGACACCCTGTTCTTCTTCTTCTTCTTGAAGATGAAAATGGTACTTTATGACTTCATGGCTGCATGTTTGCAGTTGTTGCCAAGCAGTAGAGTGATCAAATGTGCAGTTATTGTGCGATTTGGAAAGGAAAACTACTGTCACCGTCTACTTGATTCATTTTGTAGATTCACACTATACATTTGAGTAATTAAATACATGTAAGATAAACAAACGTAAAGAAAACTGAAGGTGCAATTTAATGCATCATTTGGACATCAATATGACTATAAGGAAGAGAGCTGCACTTAACTGATCCATCAAGCAACTACTTAAACTACTTAAAAACACACACATTTGTATGTATAGCCACTGATTCACAACAGCAGTGATCTCAACAAACCGTCAGGTAAACAATTACTCCTCCTTTAACCTGCCTTCTATGTCTTGAAGTGCAAAATTCTGCTCTCTATGGAAACAGAGAGCATACAGGTACATTTAAAATTGTGCTGTTTGGCTTCAATCACAAAAACTTGTGTATGTAGAAAAAGAGCAGCATTTTTAATAAAAAACAAAATGCACCTTGTTGATTTTTAGCATGCATTAGTAAATATACTGTCTTGCTGTTGTGCGGTCTTATAAAGTGTTTTGCTTCTGTTTTTCAGTCTAGTCTATGCGGTGCACATAATAAGAGCACACTGCAACACAGCACACTTTAACAGCACTACAAACTAACTCATTCAAAATTGACCAGAGCTGAAAAAACACTCATCTGAAACAGTTTAATCAGAAAATAAACATTATGGCTTTCTTCTTTTTCCCCTAATAAACAGTGTAAAAAAAATAGTTGTGGAGTAACACTGGGGAAAACGCAGTTTGAAAAATCTGTTTGCGATAGAGGGTTATATACTTTCAATCAGTTTAAGATTTATATTTTGAAAAAGAAAAAGTGTTTGTCCAGGCATTTCCCAAACCACTGAATAAAACTGTAAACCGTTTGCGAAATGCAACTCAGCAGACATCTGTCTCACTGAGTGCGAGTGGAAGATCTGCTGACCAGCTGCCCCTCCCCAGTCGCAGGCTGGAAGTCTATACTTATGCACCTGTCAAAGGTTAACATGTTGGACCTGACAAAGGTCGTGTCCAACATACTAATTAAACACACAGTAGCACAACACAGAGCATGATAGCGACCCATTACTTATGTTTGTCAGTATATCTGCATATAACATTCTGGCTCTTATTTCATGTGTTAATCTGTATCTCGCAAAACAAGCAAATATATATTTCAACAATCTGACACTTCATATTGCAGTTATAAATATGTATAAGAATAGAATAGAATAGAATAGAATAGAATAGTGTTTATATTTATACAGCCCCTTTTACCAAACACACTGCACTAAGGGGAACCAGATGGGTACTCCCTCCTGACAGCCGAAATCCCTGCGATGACAGATCCTCTCAAGCATACAGCATGACACTAGAGGACAAAGCACCTGTTCCCCCTGCGGCTCTCTTGCACAGCCCCTTGCCCACAGAAACACTGGCACTTTCTCAGCCATGAGGTCATTGCCTCACACAGGCCAAAACCGGCTGTGCCACCTGCAAACATCCCAATCCAAAATGATCACCCAAACCTCTGCTCACGCTGCCACTGTTCTCATGTAACCAACCTTATGATCCACTAGCCTTAGTGGAGAGAAAACCCTGCCCCATAATTACACTATATCACACTATATATATCTGGAGTATTCCCTCTCATGTGACTGTTATGAGCTCATCTAGTTTACATGTGAATGCTTAGACAAAGAATAAAGATTTAACTTTGGATTTAGCAAAAGGCAGTATGGACTCTGCAGCACAACTTTATCAGTCACAATTCGAGTGCCTACCAATATGATCCAAGTCCATCTTTTTTCCCCTCAATTAAACAACTAAGCTGTTAATAACACATTTCTATAGACACACGTCTGAACTCCAGATGTTTAACTAACCATGGCGGGATTTTCCAAGCATCATCTGGGTTACTAATGACACATCTTTCTTTACAGCATATGACTCAAAATTTTGTTATGCATTTGCATGTTAGTTCAGAATAATGAAGTGCATGAGATTGTTGATTGTTTTCTTTTTTTTGTGACACCGATGCTAACTGTCACCTAGCACTTCTTTACAGAGAAGAGGGAGATATTAGATAGACAGCTCCAATCCGCAACCTGATGTGAGGTTGCGGAGTGTGAATAGCATCCACAGATGTTCTTCACATGTCCTGTGTGGTCAGTGTGTCAGTGCTTGTTTGCAAGACAGATCTGTTCATAGAGCCAGCTGGCTGTCTCCTCAGCTCTTCATTAACACGTCACTATCCTTGATTGACCCACACTGGTCCCCTATACAACCACACGGTCAGAAAATTTGCTGTTGATCATCTGGTAAAATTAAATTTTGCTATCATTTTGTGGACCACTTATGCAAAGAGTTTATTGCAGTAGCTTGACACAGAAAACGCTGCCAGATTACCCTAATATGGGAAGAATATGGGTAAAAATGTTACAACGCATGAATGAATGCGGGTCTGGGAAAGTACTTTGCTACCTACTTTAGCGAAGATCATTGCCAATATCTGTGTATACATTTACTGTAAATATGAATAGGTAGAGCAATTAAACAAATCAATTTAAAAAGAGAAAGATGTTAATGCACAATTTCTTTACCTCACTCTATTTATTTATTTTTTAGTATCAAAATTGATTAATAAAAGTAAAACTGAACTTTAATTGTACAAATTCATGTTGGTGACAGACTGGTAATCCAATTCTAAAGCTGCTGAAGGAAATTAAGTATATATACATAAAGTACCACAAACCTGATTAGAAGTGCTGGCTTCTTTTTTCTTCATAAATCTCTTGAGAATTTTTATTATTATTGCCCTAATCTTTACAGTAAATTCCTTCAAAATGCTCCTGAGTGAATGAGCTCAAATCAAAATAAACTATTCAGGTGAGACCCACTTAGTCATGTTTTAACAAAAAAAAAGAAGCAAATACAGGACTGTTTTTGTCACCATAGCTTTCCTCTGTTCTTTATAGAAGTAAAATATCTGAGTGCTTTCAGTCTCCACTTACTGAGACATTCACACAAAACTTCTGTTGTTCCCAGTGCAGAGTACATCATTGCACTATACTTCAAGGACTTTCAGTGATATTAATTTATTTAACATAATTATTTCCCTGCAGTTCTTTATCACCCCTTTTAATTTGACTCAGAGGTTGCATTAGGACAAACACAGTTTGCACTGACAGCTCAAATCCCAGCATACTCAAGTCAATCCAAATCCCAGCATACTGGGTTTTGGAATGAACAGAGCAGAATTTAAAACAGTAGGAAAAAAAGAATATGACTGTGCCATCTCTAAAACAGCTTTTTTCTCCTTCTTACCTTATGTCTAGACTGTGGCGGCGTTGATTCTTGTTCTTTCCTCTCCCCATCTGAGGCTCCGGGCTCCAGCCTAGCCCTGTCCTGCTGCATGCTCTGTCCCACCTGCACCATTGCCTTACATTCCTTACATGAGCCAATCACCAACCTCCTGCCATCATCCACAAGGAGCATGCGTGTGCTGCGAGGTGCATATAAGAACACAGGTAGTCTGGCCACAGTAACAGCGCACAGCCTACCTTGCCTGCGCTGCTCCTGCCTGCAGAAGAAGCACACAAAAACCTCACAGCTGTACTGGCGTGCCCAGGGTGAACTGGGTGGTTGGGGGTTGGCACTGGATGAGCTAGAGGTAGAAGGGGTGGGCTGACCTAGACCTTTGCTCTCGTGCTGAGCCCACTGAGCATGCAGGTCATGGTAGCAAAGCTTACAGGCTGACACCAGACCTGTGGCATCAACTGGCTTGGCATGGGGTGCAGGAGGATGGACAGTGAGAAATGGAAAGAAAGGCTCCCTCTCACCACAGCGACCAGGCGGGTTAACATGTAGCTGGTACTCTCCTCCTGCACACAGCTCAGCTCCACACAGGTAGCACACTGACATGGAGGTGCTGGGATGTGAAGCCACCCCTGTTTGAGGGTGGGCTGATCCAGAGACATCGATAGACATGGCAGCATGGTACCTGACAAGGAATGAGCTGACAGAGGTGATGAGGTCTTCACTGAGGCTAAGTCGATACGCACTCCAGATCTCCTCCAGGATAAAATGGCACTGTGGACAGCAGTGCACACGGCCGTTCCTCACTCCCTGTGCATTAGGGGGGCAAGGCAACATATTAATGAAAGGAAAGTACATCACACCACGGGATTTGCCAACCCCTGCCTGTGCATATGCTACTCTCATGTCTCCTCCACACTCCTGTCCACAAAGGAAGCAGGCCTCGTGGGAAGCCTTAGGTTCAGGTATGCATTCCATGGGCCCTGAGGATTTTCCCTCCTGCTGAGGAAACTGGGAAGAATGAAGTCCAGTTGTGGTCTGGTTGAGGGGGACTACATACAAACGCTGAAGGACAGGCACATCAGCCAGCTGAAAGCTCTGCCACTGCTGCAAGAGAGAGGTGTGACAGCTGCCACAGACAAAGGTTATACCTGCTGGACTAATAGGTATTGCATTATGTGGTGGGGAGTGAAGCCACAAGAAGGGAAAGAAGGGCTCACCCTGTGCCCTCTCTTGTTTCTGAACACTGACTTTAAAACGCCCATCAAGTCTGAGCCCAGCGCCACAGATGTAGCACACACACTCTTCTGGACTGGAGTTTGCTGTGTGGTGTGGCTGATCTGCAACAGGTCTACGTTGTGTTGTGCGTTCTGTTTTGCGGTCATACGATTCCCTGTCGTCATCGCTTGTAATGTTAATCTCATCTTCAGAGTTGTCAGAGTTATTCTCCCTGGGAGGAGCCGTGTTAGATTTAGAGATGACAGCAGCGGTGCCAGCAGAAGACGCAGAAGTGCTGGAGTTCTCCTCGCCTTTTCCCTGGTACAGCAGCGATGGATGCTTGGAAGGAGCACAGCTGCTGTCGGCTACACGCTGGATCTGATGCGACTCCACATGTCTGACATTCTCCTCCTCCAGCCACCGCCTGTTGCGCATAATGACCCCGTTGTCTTGCACAGGTGTGTCAGAGAGCGAGCTGTCATAGCATCGCCGGGGGAATCTTTCCTGGGACTTTGCCAAAGATTCTGGTGATTGACAGATATTGTTCATAATTTTAGCACTGCGCCTCGCCGTCAGAGCACTCTCCGCTTTTGGCGATCCCTGCGCCCTATAAACACCCACCGGGTAACGCACTGCCCGCTGTGTATCTGGGCTGTTTTTAATACCGATTCCATTGTTCTTCCTGCTGCTGTCTCTGGGCGATTTTCCAGATGCTCTCACAAACTTGTCTTTGCCCACACTGACTCTGTAGGCAAAATCCATCTCCTGATCTGAAATGTTCTCGTTTTCTGAAAAAGAAGAGAAATCAGACTCTGCGCCCCCGTCGTAGTTTTGGCTACTGACACTGATCCTCCTCTCCAAATCATAGGAGATGTTCCACTCCTGTGGGACCCGACGAGAGTCGCACTGGTACGGACGTTTCAGCCAGTACATGCGCTTCTCAATGGGTGTCCTGCTCCGCTCGAAAGAGTTCCACTGCTCCGTTAGAAAGCAGTGACATACAGCGCACACCAGTACATGACCATCTGGGCTCACTTCACACGCACCCGGGGCTGGCTCCTGATTTTGGAGAAACGGGAAAAAGGGGATCCTCTCTTTTTGATATGCCACTTGTAACCTTAATTCCTTCCCCGGTGTAACTCCGCTTCCACATATAAAACAGTGAACAAGTCCCCCCAATCCATTCCGATCAGTCCTGGAAATGTTACCGGGCAATGTGCTGTCTTCACCGGGCATAGCTGCAGCCATGAGTCGGTGTTTCCGAGATAAGGGTGCCAATTCCTGGTCACGGGGGGAGTTCATTGTTTCACAACATGTAAGGCTAAGCTACATGGCATAACGTCAACAACACACTCATATTTGTGATGCACACTTGTGCCCAAGTCAGAGAAACCATGCAGTCAATTTCTGTTCAAGTTACTCACTGAGTGATAAGATAGATGATAGTCCATTGAAACGACAGCGTGCGGCAGCCGCAGAAAACCGTTAACTGTTATTTTTCAAGCAAAACATCCATAAAACATCCCAGTAGTCCTTGTTATCTGAAGACTGTAGTCCACATTATTGCACTCGGCATCCGTGGGTATGACAGAAGAACAACTTGGAATCACTGTCCGCCTCTCCTGCAAACTTTCCTGCCTGCGCCATGTAACTTTGGCTGCTAACTCGCTCACACTGTACACAGCGCCATCCTCAATTCATGGGACCCGCTTCGACACCCCAAAGGAAACCTCCACCCCCTGTCAGCCCCAGTAATAATTTTACAGAGAGCACACATTCCTTCAGTAGCTGCCGATGCATCAAAGTACTGACCATGCACAGGATGTCCACAGTTTACAGGGGGCGTGCATCAGCCCGACGATCAGGCTCCTTCGTAGATCACCTGTGAGCAAAACCTCACAAATCCATTAGGGAAACGGTGTAGGATAAACTTTCCATGAACAATTTTTTTTCCATGCACAAAGGTGAATATTTTTTTTTCAAAAGCAGACTTTTGTTAATTTAATTACGCATAGATATTTATGGATTTTTAAAAAAATATTTATTTTAATGTATTCAAATCAATAGATTAAGATACTGTATAAAACTGATTTTCCAGAAACGTGCTCTGTTTACATATATCAACAAATTAGTGGAAATTAATTCCCAGTAAGATTTCAGTGTTATTTAGTATTTAGACTACATTATTTGGTGATTTTTAATGTTTGTTTATAGGGTGGAATGAAAAGTAGGAGAGTTATACAGTTATTCTTTTATGACAAGTATGCAAGCCCTTTTGCTTTCATATCAAAATAATTCTGAACTCCTAGACTACAATTAATAATAATAATAATAATAATAATAATAATAATAGTAATAAATAATAATAATAATAATAATAGTAGTAGTAGTAGTAGTAGCAGCAGCAGTACTAATGACACTTTATTAATATAGCACCTTTACAAAAAGAGTTTAAAGAATGCTTTGACAGAAGTGGGAAGGCAGAATATTCAAAGGGTAGATTCACACAGAAAGCAGATATAAAAGTCAACACACACAGAAAGATTAGAAAATAGAAATACATTTGTGAAAGACTGGAGTCAGTCCCCTAAAAGAGGTGAGAAAGAGGGCAGTGAAACAAAATTGACCTCCCTCTAACATACGCCCACTCTTCCCTTTGCTAACCTTTAGCATTTTACACAACAAGACTGGGCAGCAGGACAAGTCCAGCAATAAGACCACAACAGTAAGCAAAAACAATTATGACTGTCTGTCCCATTGTGTGCTGCCCCTGGGCTCATCTGCTGTTCAGTGATCCACTGATGTCAGAGAGACAGAGGCTACCACTTTCTACTTCTGCACTTCTCCATTATCTGCTCCACTATTTTGTCATTATCGCTACTGTGCCACCTGAAGAAAACTGTATCCTCCTCAGTCTTTTAAGAAATCTCAGAAAAATGTGATTGATCATGCACACAGAGATGAGCACAGTTTAAGAATGAAGTAAACCAAAGAAGGTGCTCTGATTTATTGCTGCTTTGCATTTAAATTGCATACTCTAGTTACTCTTTTCTGGCTTAAAGTTATTCCTAGCACATACTCAAACACTAGTAGCTTGTAGTCAACATAGATTTACAATACTGCCTTGTACCGTCAGGCTTTGGTACTGCATCATCTGGGAAATCCCCCTGCCCAGCCAGTTAGAGGCTCATGCAAGCAAATCATAGATGAGCAGAAGAAAAACACCGTGGGGTTATAAGAGGAGCAAAGGAATGCAGATTGCGAGTGATTTGAATAAAATCCTCTTGTTGAGTAGTGTAGGGCCTCCAGGAGGTTTGTCAGAAGAAGGTGATGACAGAAGTGGGGAAAGGGCACAGACACTACGTTTTGTGCATGTGAGTGTGCGCACTGAGGGAGGGGACACCTGCCAATGTGCTTTAAAATGCATAAAATTTCGTTTTGTTCTTGTTCTATGTTTTTGATTACTATACTTTATTAAAAAAAAAAAAAACTACCTCTAAATTCAGAGATTTTTGAATGTGTCTGTTTGGATACATTACTTCAATGTCCTGCATGTGCCTGTGCTTTAATGGACATATGGGAGGCATTATTTTACTGTTATACCACAGGACTCTACTACTCACCAGTGAGACCTCCTGGAAATTACACATATCAATAAGAGGCAAATAGGAAACGGATTACTATTACCTTTATCTACCATCAAATGGGAGAACTCTGCAAGAAAGTTCTGTTTCAAAGCCTAAAAAGAATTTAAATAGCAAAACTCATATAACCTGCTGACTCTGGGTCATTTTCAGCTGGACAGTGGTTGTAACCTACAGCACTTGCAATGCTTGAGTCTAATATAATAAAACCTCTGTGATTTAATTTCTCTCGAAGTTTGCTTGTTTTACACTAAACATCCCCAAATCAACTGTATGTTTTTTTTCTTAACAAGAAAAGTAGTGCCATCTAACACCTTCCTCAGGTCTCTCTTTATCACTTTATACCCACCAGTAGGAAATCTTCTACTTTTCATACCTGCTCTTTCTATCAAAGCCTATTTGTCCATGTCATAATGCTCAGCTACACTTACACAGATGTTTTCTCTTATTTTGACTGATTAGGCCTCTCCCACAGGACTTGCTGGACTCAAACAGACTGAGTCTGACTGACACCCCTGACTCTTTTTGTAACTTTAGTCACATAGCTCAGTCCTCTTTCCTCTCTCTGTACCTCTCTTTTTTAAATACTGTTCTGCTGTCAATTGGGGGAGGGGGCTGTTCACAAAAGATGTGCATTTTTCCAAAATATTTTTACACTGGTTTATATCAGACACTTGTAATATTCGTGTTTGCTGAGAATAACTGGTTACCACTTAAGTCTTGTTACATTAGAGCCCGATAAACTACGCAAGTCTAAACCCCTTCCATTTATATTTTGTCTAATTTATTAATTCCATTATTATCACTTGAAAAAAAAAGAATTTTGTAGTGTTTTTGTCAGCTTCAACATTTACTCTTTTTTTAAAGTAAAGGTTTAAAAGTGGCAGATACCTTTTGACACCAGAAATAACAGCCACGCTTAGCTTCCAGCCACAGCTCTGTATCCTGCCAGGCAGGAAGTGAGGGTGTACATGCCATTACAGCGAGGCAGCACATAAAGTGAATCAAGCCAAAGAGTCACAAGTTCAGTTACTTGATGGAGAGTCACCACAGTGAATGCACTCCCCCATTATCTGCTCCCTTATAGTGTCATCGTCATTGTTTGCAGTGTTAATAGGGGAAAAAACAACAAAATAACATTGTGGGATTTTAAGGTTGTGAGGTAGTTCAAGGCTGGAGTTTTCACAGTAGACAATATTAGAATGTAACAAGACGCATCTCAAATTCTCAAATTGGTGAAAAAGGTTTTCTTATCTGATTTAACTCCTTTATCAGCAGTCATGAGGCATTTCAGGCATTCACAGAGGAGACAGAGACAGAGAAGGGCAGCGGCCTGGACTTTTTCCTTTTTGTTTGCTTATTGATTTGTTTCTGCAGGATCTCTTCCCTCTCTCCAAGGTCAGGGGTGTAGCTAAGGAATGTGTTTCTTCTGAGCAAGAAGATTTAATGTCCAGCTCACACAGCGTGGACTGGACCACTGCTCATTCACTTATTTGGATTAAGTCAGATGAGCTCTTCCCTCTGCTTTTCAGGCTCAAATACAGTTCACTTACATCATTTTAATAGTATTCATTTATGATCCTTAACTTAGCATTTTCTTCACTCATCTCAAGCTGCATTTTCTTCATTCCTCAGTCCACTCCAAACTGAGTTTTGTGCAAATGCAAAAATTGAGATTAATGATAGTCATGTGATATGACGGTGATGTTTAGGTCAGGAAGCTTCTACTTTCCCTTGTAGTGAACCCCATCACAGATGCAGTTGACCTCTCCCCTCTTTCCCACAGAGGCATAGCCGGGCTGGAGCCTGAGTACATGTGTGTGTGTGTGTTTGTGTGTCCTCAGTGGCACAAAGATGACCTACACCACTTTCACCTGTACTTGTCAGTCAGTCTTGAGGCCCCACCCTGAGGCTCTACACCCCTCCCAATGCAGACTGAAAAGTCATGACATACCAACGATGAACATTCCTCCCTTCTCAGGTCACTGAGACGCAACAGATGAAGACTCTTCAAGGAGAAGAAGAAGAGAACATTTGGGGAGGAAAGAAGAAACAATGAGAAAAGCCAGAAGGCTAAAAGACATAGCAGAGGGAAAACATAGAAAAGGAGCGGTGATAAGTGACCCCGGTGTTTTGCTGTGATCCACATGGAATTGGAGAGCCTAGAACACCTGTTCTCTGTGGCAGATGTTATCCAGAGCTCTCTCACTGTGTGTCTCTAGGTTACTACAAGTGACTGCTGGAAATGCATTGAGCAATCGTAGAGAGACACGTTTGAATAGCTGGTTTACTTATATTTCTATAACCTTGAAGCTGGGGTGGTTTCAAAGTTGTCAAGATACAGTTTAAGGATGTAGAGAAAAAACCCCAAACAAACACACACACATATGCTAACACGCTCTATCAATCTCTCTAGCAGCAGAAGCCTTCCAATCTCATGCCCCTCCCTACTACTATTCCTTTCTGGCACATCACCATCTTTTGACTGAGCAGCGGCAGCTAATAACCAAAAAAGAAATAATGATGAGGATGAAAACACAGGACATCAGGGGCAAGAGGAAAGGCCAGCCGAATCCGGGGATGGTGCTGCTCGTAAAGAGACGCCTGGAATAATGGGAAAGGAATGTGGTGTAACGACTCCCTTGGGTCCGGCCCAGCCGAAGGGTTTCTGGCCCAGTAACAACAAATGAGAATGCTTGAGGCTTGCAGGGTGCACACATAAGGGCTTTAACAGCACCCTGCAGTATACACACACACACACTTATAGGCCTGCACATGCACATTGATCTACACAAACACACGCACACTCCCCCCCACCCCCTTCCTGTGCCGACCTACTGGAGTCGGCTGTTGTTGTTGGCTGCTTGCCGCCTTCGGAAGAAGCGCGCCCTCATCCTCTTGCTTCTTTCCTTTTCTTCACTCTTTCTTTTCCTCTTTCGTTCTCTCTCTCTCTCTCTCTCTCTCTCTCTTGCTGCCAGTGAAATGCTGATGACATGACATCTTCAGAAAGGTCCCTGGAAAAAGTGATTACCGCCCACCCTCACCCATATCAAATAATCCTATTTCTTGTCTGCAATCCCGCCTTTCAGTTCATTCACCACTCAATATCCACCTCAGTGCCTCCTTCTTACTCCATCACCTTTCTGTCTACATATGTTCCCATGCAGCTGACCTTGCACGTGTGGGTGTACATGCATCTTTCTCTTGGTGTTAGCAGTCAGCTCACTTATCTAATGCCCCCAAAGTGGAGCCTATTATTTCAACCCCTGGCAAACAGATTTACACACATTAAGTTTCAGCTGTCAAGAACTAGTATTTTCTTCTCAGGTTCTGCTCTTTACCCCATGTGATCGCAGTGCAGGAAAGCCCCTTTGCTCCTGTTCATTTTCCTCCAGTGAGTAGAGGTGCTATCTGATACATGAGGTGCCTGACATACACACAGCTTGTATAAAGAGTCTTTAATTCCTTCCTCGCAGACACACACATGTACATGTGAACACACACACACACACACACACAGGATCTCCTCTCACGCCTTGGCTGAATTCCTGGGTGTGTTGGTCACGCGAGGAGCAGCGTCAATGCTGAGGCGCAGCCAGCATGATGAAAAGTTCAGAAAGGAGAGCGGATGGAAGCAGACTGGACTGCCTCCATCCGCTCTCCTTTCTCCTCCATCCGCTCTCCTTTCTCTTCCATCCAACCCATCCGCTGGCTAGAGCTATCTTTATATTCAGCTCTTTGACTCACCCATTTGCCCTCCTTATCAGAAGCATTGTGAATTTCCAGAGAATGCCACGGGATACAGAACGTCTTGTTTCCCCAAACAGAGGTGCATTTTAATTGTAAAACTGTTTATAATTGCAGGAATGATAAAGGTTATTTTATTTCTTGAATATACAATGACTCACGCATTTACAGTGTAAGAGTATTTCTCATTATTGAGTTTAAGTTGTTGGGGATTATCCTGTACTTGTTTTAAATTATTATCAGTGTGGAACTATGACAATTTGTAACATCTATTTTGCTCCATTAATGAATTCCAAAAACTTGGATGAGCCTCGAACTTATATCTATAATGTTAACACTATCTCAAAAAGTCACTTTTTCTGTGACAATTCATTGTGGTTATTGCTCTTTGTTAAACTATCTATTACATGTAATAAGATCATAAAAACTTATTTTGCTGCTGTTGCATAGTGCATCATCTAAATGCATGTGTGCACAACACTGACACTTGTTTGTCTGAAAATAAAATGTTTCTGCTTTAGTTTTCCTAACAAGTTGAGTTACCCTTTTCCATTTTTATGCATAGCTATCAAAAGCAGAAAAATCAAGTGATCAGTGGTTTGCATTTCCAAAGAGCAATTCTTTTCTTCTCCCATGCTCATCTCATGCTCTCCACCATGACAACTGCTTTCACAATCCCCCCTCCGAGAGCCATGCCAGGCCAAGGGCCAGAGTCATGAGGAGCGAAAGAGCCTCTTTTCTTCTTCTTTCTTTCTTTCTCTCTGACAACACATTCCATCGCTTTGAAAATGCAGTCCTGAGTAGTTAAAGATCTCTTTTCTCAGGATACTCTTTCCCCCCACCATGCATATGGTCCCATCATATACATTAGGCATTGGAGTCAGTATACTGGCTGTGGAAGGAGAAACACAAGAGAATAAAAAGCCTATTTACTTTTACAGATTAAAAACCATTTACAGAGAGATGACAACCATTCAGAGTATTATTACCGTTTTTTTCTATTAAATTACTTTCTTAATTTAACCTTTCTCATCTTTCACTGCATTCATTTTCTCTGTTGGTAATAGTGCTTCATTTTCACAACAGTGCTCTCTTGTCTACTATTATAGATTTGTGTGACTGATTTGTTTTTATTGCAATGACATAACATGTGAAGACATCACCCTTTTGCACCACTAGATGTCTCTCATTTTGCAAAACATTGGACGGTGTGCTGGGCTGCTATTCACTCTAGAGTTGTGTACTGTAATATTGTTAGAATACCTTAGGCATCTGGGCTTTGGTTGCATCTGCTACATACAGGAATTTGTAATTGTGTTTTCATCTGCTATGTCTGTGAGGAAGTCTGTGGTATAAATCATATCTGTGATTATGCACAATGTCTAAGCGAGTATCTGTTTCTGCAAACATGAGGAAGTGTGTGTGTGTGGCACTGTTCACCACAGATGTGCTGTGCAGGTGGTCACATTAGTCTCCTGTGTGCTAAACTGCAGTCATGGGGAGGTCACTTCCAATAGCTCACAGACAATTTCTATTTGTACATAAGAATGAAAACACAAAGAAAATGTACATTAAGTTTTCACTTTATATACGGATGTAAGTTTGTCTCCAAGTTCTCAGGAGTGTGTGTAATTGAGCACATGTGTGTTCGTCATGATGCCTCACCTCAGCTCTCCCACAGCTTCCCAGCAGCTTCCCGAGGATGAAAGCGAGTGAAACCCCAGACTAGTGGGGCTCCACAGCCAATTAGGATTGTTTGTTTAGCCAGCCACGGCCGCCTAACAGAACAGGAGCGTACAGCCAGCCACACAGCCCTGCAGGGTAAACCTCTCCTCTCTCTTTCCCTCTCTTTTTTCCACTTCTCTAAACTCCAGCGATTCCATCTTCTCTCTTCACTTTCCACCCTTTGTCCCTTTTTCTCCAACTTCCATCACCCTTCAGTTAGATTCAGCCTTTCAAAGGCTTTCCAAGTCATTAGGTGATAATAGTGACCAGGTTTGTGTTTGTCACTGCTTCTAACCCATTCCTTATATGCCACACATAAATGTTCACATATATTTAATCATTGGTTATTTTCTCTCTCCAGCTCTCTGATACATAGCCTCTGGTAACATAATATTCCAGCTGCGGCAAAGCCTGTCATACATTGTTGCATTTCCCAGCAGTTCAAAATCTACATTTATCCATTCTTAAATTGCTGGACTCAGATCATGACAGTACTGTGGTTTCTTCTCGTCTGAGTTTTACTGATTTCTGACCAGTGCAATCCCTCCAGCCTTTTGTCTGATATTTTCACTGTGGAAAACTGCCTCGGTGAGTTATCACTGTACAGGATTTTGCACGCATACTGGTGCTAATCATGACAGGACTTTTCATAGAGGACAACGCCAAAATCAAACCTGATGGGGAGATTTCATAACATGCCTGGATTCACGCACACGCATGTATATCAGCCATTCACCATTTACATCCCTCCAGAATTCTAATGTCTCTTTACACCAACCATTTTCCAGCCACATTTTTCCTGCTGTGGTTCACGTTCCCATGAGATTCAAAGGGGAGGTGGTAGCCATCAACTAGTATCCCCCGCCTCATCCATCACTGTGATCGGAAACCTACATCTTCTCCCTTCCCTACCTATTCTGCTCTAGACCAACATCTGTCATCTACTTCCTCCTTCTACTCCACTTTTCCCCTCCTTTTCTCATTAGGCCTAACATCCCATGATGGATCAGCTCACTGGCAGACGCCTGAGGGGGGCTTTAGTGTTTGCACACTATGGTGTGTGTTGGTGGTAGACAGAGGAGAAATGCAATGGCTATGCAGAGAGATGGAGTTGTAGGTTACTACTTAGATACATTTAGACTGTCTAAGTTAGATTCTCAGCACAATGGCAGTTTTTCACTGGATTAGCCACTATAGTTAAACATGTGTGCACTCAAGTATAAAGTGCATTTGAGGATGAGTTGATTTTCATGGGGAAAAAATTTCAGTGCATATTTCTCAGTGGAGTCCTCTTTAACTTTCCTCAGACTAAAAAAACATCATGTTTTTTTCTTTTTTTTGTTTGTTTTTTTATGAACATATAGGTCCTTCTCAAAAAATTAGCATATTGTGATAAAGCTTATTATTTCCTGTAATGTACTGATAAACATTAGACTTTCATATATTTTAGATTCATTACACACAACTGAAGTAGTTCAAGCCTGTTATTGTTTTAATATTGATGATTTTGGCATACATAACTCATGAAAACCCAAAATTCCTGTCTCAAAAAATTAGCATATTTCATCCGACCAATAAAAGAAAAGTGTTTTTAATACAAAAAAAGTCAACCTTCAAATAATTATGTTCAGTTATGCACTCAATACTTGGTCGGGAATCCTTTTGCAGAAATGACTGCTTCAATGCGGCGTGGCATGGAGGCAATCAGCCTGTGGCACTGCTGAGGTGTTATGGAGGCCCAGGATGCTTCGATAGCGGCCTTAAGCTCATCCAGAGTGTTGGGTCTTGCGTCTCTCAACTTTCTCTTCACAATATCCCACAGATTCTCTATGGGGTTCAGGTCAGGAGAGTTGGCAGGCCAATTGAGCACAGTAATACCATGGTCAGTAAACCATTTACCAGTGGTTTTGGCACTGTGAGCAGGTGCCAGGTCGTGCTGAAAAATGAAATCTTCATCTCCATAAAGCTTTTCAGCAGATGGAAGCATGAAGTGCTCCAAAATCAGCTAGCTGCATTGACCCTGCCCTTGATAAAACACAGTGGACCAACACCGGCAGCTGACACCCATCACTGGCACCCATCACTGACTGTGGGTACTTGACACTGGACTTCAGGCATTTTGGCATTTCCCTCTCCCCAGTCTTCCTCCAGACTCTGGCACCGTGATTTCCGAATGACATGCAAAAGTTGCTTTGATCCGAAAAAAGTACTTTGGACCACTGAGCAACAGTCCAGTGCTGCTTCTGTGTAGCCCAGGTCAGGCGCTTCTGCCGCTGTTTCTGGTTCAAAAGTGGCTTGACCTGGGGGAATGCGGCACCTGTAGCCCATTTCCTGCACACGCCTGTACACGGTGGCTCTGGATGTTTCTACTCCAGACTCAGTCCACTTCTTCCGGAGGTCCCCCAAGGTCTGGAATCGGTCCTTCTCCACAATCTTCCTCAGGGTCTGGTCACCTCTTCTCGTTGAGCAGCGTTTTCTGCCACACTTTTTCCTTCCCACAGACTTCCCACTGAGGTGCCTTGATACAGCACTCTGGGAACAGCCTATTCGTTCAGGAATTTCTTTCTGTGTCTTACCCTCTTGCTTGAGGGTGTCAGTGATGGCCTTCTGGACAGCAGTCAGATCGGCAGTCTTACCCATGATTGCGGTTTTGAGTAATGAACCAGGCTGGGAGTTTTTAAAAGCTTTAGGAATCTTTTGCAGGTGTTTAGAGTTAATTCGTTGATTCAGATGGTTAGGTTAATAGCTCGTTTAGAGAACCTTTTCATGATATGCTAATTTTTTGAGATAGGAATTTTGGGTTTTCATGAGTTATGTATGCCAAAATCATCAATATTAAAACAATGAAAGGCTTGAACTACTTCAGTTGTGTGTAATGAATCTAAAATATATGAAAGTCTAATGTTTATCAGTACATTACAGGAAATAATGAACTTTAACACAATATGCTAATTTTTTGAGAAGGACCTGTATATGATCACACATCCAAATGTGCACACATACCTATATGCATGCAGTGCATACATACTGTAAATACAAGCACGCATACATATACGACTTTTGAGGTTTGTGCTTCCAGCAAAGCAAACATTTTAAAAGGGTCTTTGTATACCTCTGCACACTCTTGCTGTGCAAGTGAATAGGTGGGGAAGTACCTGTTTACACACTCAGTAACCCAATCACTGTGTCACACAAGCACCGAAGGGCCAAAAGGTCTGTATGCCCCTCACTCGGCAATAAGTTAACTTGAGAGAATTCCCTTTGAGATCACAGAGCAGATAAATGACACTCTCACGTAAGAAGGTCAGCATGCGACCGGACAAAAGCAACTTCCCACATTCACTATATTGAATTACTTTTGGAGTGAGAGTGAGAGCTGGCAATGCACATCTGACTTCACCAGCAAGTAAAGATAAGTTGCAGACAGAGTTTAAGAGGGTTTGCCTCTGTTAGCTTACTCATAGAGCATTTCAGAGTGGGAATAAAGGTCTGTTCACTGACTCGTTCCACATGGGTGCCTGTGGTTTGGGCTGTCGTGACCACAGTGCCTGGGTGCAGGCATGTGTGTGTGTGTGTGTGTGTGTGTGTGTGTGTGTGTGTGTGTGTGTGTGTGTGTGTGTGTGTGTGTGTGTGTGTGTGTGTGTTTGTGTGTAGGTGTTTGTGTGTGTGTATGTTATCTAACCATTCCTCAAACCTTCAATCAACATGGAGAACCAAAGATCATGGAAACCAAAAGCTGAATGATATCATTTTACAAGACCTGACAGCACTTCTATGAGTAAACCTGGGGTGCTGAGAATTAGTCAGAGACAGAGCTGACTAATTTCTTTGCATTCCTTGCGTGGGTGTACCTGGACCACCTGAACTCTGAACCTGTTGAGCCAGGAGGAGAAAATGAACTTTTAAATTATTTATTTGTCCAGCAATTGTGACTGTTTCGTTTATATTTTTTAATCAGGGTTTTAAGTAACAGGCAAAAAAATAATACATGCTCAATCCACTGTGCAAACAATGTGTGGAACAGCATCTTAAAGGGGTTGTATGTTGAAAACGGCATTTCTCTGCTGAGCAGTTACATTTTAAACCACTCTTTTCAGGTTGTTATTAACAAATGAGCATGCTCATAACTGAACCAAGATATTAGTTTCCCCTTAAACAAAAATACACAAAAGGGAAGAGAAGTATTGGTCTGGGTGTCATTTTTAGACTGTTTTAAGAGTGTAAATTCTGCTAAATAAAAGACTTAAAGATCTTAAAATCAGTTCATATATATAAAAATAAACATTTTGGAGATCTGTACATTGCTTCTATTGGTAATAGCGAGTAAAGCGTGGGCATAAACTAGTACTAATGGATATGTAATAATTTTCAGGGAATCTTTTCTTTATCTAACTTTGCTAACACAAAATAATTCAATCAACAGAACATTTATTTAATGATGGCCATGAAAAATTGATCCCCCTTATTTTTCAGTCTCCCATTGGAAACAACATCAAGAAACAAACAAAACAGAAAAACTGTCTAGCCTGTGTCTAGCACATTACAGCTCTTCTCTCGCAGTTTGTGCTTCTCTAACTCACTGTCAGGTTGGCTGATCTGTTGCTGGCCTGCAGACTGGCAGGGCTATTGTTTTAATTTCCCTTCCATTAAGCACAGCCCTGAGAGAAAATAGAGGAAAAGTAGGAGAGGAGACTGGAGGGGAGGGGTAGGCAACCATCTTGGGAGGATCTGTTGCTACTAGACAGCGTGTTTATCATAACAGCTGCTGTCCACAGGGGAAACTTGGCAGGCAACATCAAAGGCTCATTCATAGCCCACCTCTACCATCTGACACACATACACAGCCATGCGTGCAGGCACTTACGCGCACACACTCGCATGCTATCCTGCCATCCATTGTACACAACATACTGAAAGAAAACAAATAAATAAATCAACTAATAAAAAAGTTGAATCCTCAGGTTAAAGGAAGTTATGTTCCAGCGCTGATTACCTAAGCCGTTAGCTCTCGGCAGTGAGGTCTGTTTTTACGATTGTTCTGGTTTTCGTGTAAATGAATTAAAGTTCCATTTGAGTGGCGCCCCTTGTATATGCCAACACATTCTTCAGATCGAGAGCTGAGCTGGCCTCGCTTCAACACATCTCTCTCACAGACTCCCTTTAATAGGCAGCAGCCCCTAGAATCCCTCCGCAAAACACAGAGAGAGCAAGAGGGGGGGGCAGGGAGGAGGGAAGGAGCCAATAAGAGCATTTTTATGCATCACTTTTACCAGACTCCTCAAAGGCTCACAGGCTGAGGTTACAGTTTATATCCTTGTTAAGTCTCCCACTGCTCTGGAAAAACCCCAATCCTGCCACTCTGCTGCCATCGTGAGATCAAAAGCACTAACTACAAAAATTGCAGTGGACACGTTTCTTTTTTCTTTACATATATATACACCTTTCAAATCACTTTTAATATTAGCCAAACAATTGCTCTGGCTTTGAATATCGAAATAAAGTGATGTTAGTATATGAAATTTATTGTAGCTCCTATTATAAGTATGGAAGTTAACTTCTGCGTGTGACCAGATATGGAAAGCTGGTTACCGAAACATTCTAATTTAAATATTATTATGAATAAAATCACTTTTACAAAATACAAGTAAAAATTTAAATGTAAAATTATTTGTCAGACAAAGTGGAAACTGAGACATTGGATAAATGGATAAACAGACATACAGTGCCAAACAAATATGTTAGACCACCACCCACAGCTGCTCTAAATTACTGGTAATTACCAAAATAATTCAAAAAAATTGTAATGGTTGATCCACTAGTCCATGCATGCTCTTTCTTAAAAATGATATTGTATGACAGTTTTGAATAGTTTTCTTGACAAGTGGACTAATACATTTGTAAAGCACTGTATGTTGACATACACAGGTATATTTCTTATATTAACTGTTTTGCACAACCTGTGTAATATGTGATGATTGAAAGTTTTAAGATTGGGCAGTTATTCACATAACTCAGATGAGTGAGCATGTTTACAGGCATTAGTCACAAACCTTTTACAAGACAACCCTTTTATTAAATTTTGTGATTGCAGATACAGTATAGACAACATTTTGACTTATGACAGAAGAGAATATATATGTATATATATATATATGTATATATATATGTATATATATATATATATTACTGCTTACTAAAACCATAGATTTTTGAATAATCTAGTTTTATATTTATGTACAAATGATATAGTGACAGAAAAAAACACACTTATGCAGTTTCCATCAATTTTTAGCCCATTAAAGTGTCAGTCATTTCCTAGAGACCTATGATACCCATAACTATAACCACTGCCACAGAATACCGACCGTGTAAAAAATTATTGCATGTCATTACAATATAAACAATGAAACCACAGACACACATATTGTGCTTTTCTTATCTAAATGTTAATGAGTATGCAGTTACCCACATCCAGTGGATCATTGCCCCTCTGTCGTAAGCTTTTATATATGGAGAGAGAAAAAATATGAAAAATCAATTTACCCTAATAGTAGTATTACTGCAAGTAAATGCACCCTTTTATCATAAGGTACAGCAGTCTGTCTGTATGGGTCATGGTGTTTATTGGTCTATGGTGTCAAATGTTAAATCACAAAATTATTCTATGACTTCTGTTACGTTCTTTGATGAATGAATTCATGATTAATTAAAATCTGAGGTGATTTGAGCTTCTGAGTAGGATGCCTCTTACCAGGTGAGGTGTTTGGGGCATGCTGAAACATCTCATCTCACCTCCTTGTAGGCCATGTGGTAGGCCTAGGACAGGCTGGATAGTATGTCTTTAACTGGGATAATAATACCTTGGTGGCTTGTCAGAAGAGTAGGAAGAGGTGGCTGGGTAGAGGGACGTCTGGATGGATGGATGGATGGATGGATGGATGGATGGATGGATGGATGGCCAATTGGAGACCAGTGAATCTGAACAGCTACCTCCTGTTGGTGTCAGCTCTGCACCAATACTATAGACTGTATAAAAGAAAGTAATATGAAAGTGTGCTAAACCAGCATTCATGGTGGCCACCAATGATCCTCTGACTTGAAAGACTTCCCCGATGAGTTTTTAGGCTCAGTCGCTCATTTCAGCTCATTTCAGCTCATTTCATATAAAACATTAAGTCCAATTTTCAAATTTCTTTATTCTATGTTTCAGAAAAGGTGATTATCCAGGGTATTCCCACAGGCTAATGATGAATTATTAACCATATGCATGCAATTGCAAGTCATCTTCTCCTTTCATTCGGCACATTTGATTTCAAAACACCTAGACGGTGATGGTAAAAAGGTTTATCTCAAGTCTTCGAAACCGGATTTCAAAAAAATAATGGGTGTTGTCACAGTAGCTGCGACCATATTTTATACTGTCTATGGCCAATACTAAGTCAAACCCACCAGGGTTTTTACATGTATCCATGTATACATGCAAATATATCACATCTCTAAATCGCTTTCATAAAGACCTTTGAGAATTGTTTCCCAAACCAGCACACACAAACACACACATAACACACCTTGTTAGTCTATCAGGGTCTATGTGTGCGTTTTTATCATCGAGGTGAAATGTGCTTCTGGAGAATCCTACTGCAGTGGGAATTAAAACAAATGCATTTTTCAGCGGAATCACATAATGAAAACTATACAGTTATCTTCTGCTCCCGTCACAAGATGTTTCACCTCTGGTTTAGAGTGTAATAATCTAATAAGGTCACAATGGCTTTTGTGTTTGAGTCTATTATTGTCTGCTTTGAATGAAGGACATGCATTTTTATTTTAAGCCTACAGCAATTAATGGCTTGCTCTGTGGGATTTTCTGTGTCATAAGGGATGTAGCATTGTTCATTTGCCTGTCTGACTGCCTGTCTTTCTATCTGTCTGCAGTATGTTGTGCTGTTATACCCTCTTCTTCTGGATCCCTCCCTTATGCCCCTGAGGTTATCCAGCTGAAACAACACAGAGCAGGGGATACTTAAGAGCCCTGCTCTATCCTCTCTCACATGGCACCGCCAAAACCCTAAACCCTCCCCTCATCTCCTGCCAAAACCTCTTCCTCGTGGCACAAAATGTCAGCTGCATTTGACAGCTGCCGCAGTGAATTAGCCGCGAACGTCATTGTTTAAATCAGTATTTGTACTCTACAGGCAAAAGGGACAGCAACACACCTGTTAACACATGTATGAATGTTTTTCATCAGAATGGGATCTCATCTTTGATGAGGTAGTAAGTCACCATGGCAACTATGGAGTCTTTGGAGGGGTGAAAGCAAAAGACAGAGGGGTGTATATGAAGTGACAGATAAGTAAATAACAGAGCACAACTGCGCTGAGGGGCACACTTCAGCATGTTGGTACGACTATGTTAATTAGAAAATCTCAGCATGCTTCTCTGAAGAGAAGAGCTGTATTAGTTCAAACACAGCTGTGACAGCCTGAATGCAATCAGGCTTCACACTTTGTGGTGATAATGGTCAGGCTCAGGCAACACACATGCACACAAACAGTCACAATAACATGAAAATAGCACAGAAAAAAAAAACCAGATGGTGTGGAGTGGAGTGTGAGAGGGGGAAAGAATACAGTCATTCAGACAGATGGAGGCGTTGATGCTGTTTCTGATGAATGGGCTCCAGAGACCCAGAGACTGGGACAGTCACCTGAGCTGCCAGCAGCTTCATATTCTGGGCTTTGTTCTCTTTAATCTTCTAACCTGTAGCTCATCTGGAAAGATGAGACCCAGTTAGTGACTGTACGCAAGAACAGAAGCCTTCAGATCTGACACCAACAAAGCCTTGCTCATTAACTTGACTGGCAGGGAGGATTTACACCATTCTAAAAAGATCTGACAGTGTGTAAGACTAGCAGGTTGTGCTGTGCAGCAAATGTGTTTTTTGCAATAGCCACAGCATTGTTAGACCATTATTACTCATAAGTCATTTAAGTCATCAATACTGAAGCCTTTAGAAGGAAGCAGATTATGATCTGCATCCCAAAAACACTGCATGGGCAAGTATCATGTATTCCTAAACTGAATGACCCAGTAGCAATTGCAGAGACACTAATTACGAACACATTTGTTTTAACACTTTTGCACAGCAGAGGGCAGCAGAGGGTGTTTATCAGTCCTCAGAAAAAGTCACCATATGCAGTATCAGTGCACACATGCAGAAGAGACTGTTTTGGTTCATCACACAGGAATATTTTCTTCTACACGTGTGCACGTGCTTCTAAAAAAAATCATCTTTCACATGTGCAAGTAGGCTTATAATGTAATAATTCTATTTTCATCAACTGTATTACTCTACAGTGTTTACATGATACTTCAGTGTCAAATGCAGTAAATGCAAGAAATGCATTTAAAGGTGCAGAAACGGGTAGAAGTGATACAATGCA
Source organism: Pelmatolapia mariae (assembly GCF_036321145.2). Taxonomy (NCBI): domain Eukaryota; kingdom Metazoa; phylum Chordata; class Actinopteri; order Cichliformes; family Cichlidae; genus Pelmatolapia; species Pelmatolapia mariae. Next base: position 24,169,150 of record NC_086227.1, read on the forward strand.
AAGATTAAACTAGCAAAGTGGTTAAACTACAATGATACTAAACTTACACCCACACTTCACATATAAGTGAGTGGAGCGAGCATTTGTATCGGTAGTAAATGCTAAGGATCAGAGGCAAAAGAAGACTACAGCACATCCAGTCACACATTTGCACCATGTGACCTGCCAGTGCCTGTAGACTCAAAGAGACATAAGAGAGAGCTTTGGGATGGAAGCCAGACACACAGAGAGGTGTATGAGAGTGCACCAACATAATTATTTTATGAGACCTGTTGTGAGTGTACTGCACCCAAAGGCAACAGGGCTTGCAGAGATCTAGCCACTAGGGTGAAAATAATATGATTCAGGTTACCATAGGAATGGACATACAGAGAAAGGGCAACCTAAATATAAGCACAGTAATGAGCTATGTATGTATGCACAAACTCACTGTATTTTCGTCTTCGCGCATGGCTGCTGCTTCATGCTTAATAAATCTCAACTCTGAAGGACCCATCTGCATGAAGAGATGCCCGTGAACAAGCCAACAAATATTTGTACGGACAGCAGTCACGTTTTGCTGAATCACTCACACGCCCAGTCCTGCTTCTAAACAGCAGACAGGGTTTCTATTTGGAAATTAGGGTGAGGGTGGCAGTCAGTGACATCATTCCCCATGACAAAGTGCCTGTGGCATCTCTACAAGGTTGGCATTGGTGAGGAGGGAGAGATGATGGGCTGCTAAAGTCACCCCACTGGGCATGTACAGCAACACACAGCTATACACAGGCTGACATCTTTGGCTCCTGTTACAAACACACTGGAGGCACACAATAGGCATCTTTTTTTTTAGCCCTGTTGAGCATTGTTAAGGGTGACCTTCTCCATATGTTTCTAAGCATATTCAATTTTTCTTTCTACCCAGTTCACTTGCATTCAGAAAGAGTAACATGTTCTATGCTTTTATGGCAAATTAAATGGTTTTACTGTCTCAGCATGTCCTGGATGCCTGCCAAATCAGCTTGACCAGCACGTTCATTCAAGACTGTTTCACTCAAATCTTGTTCCTTCATTCATGACGCATCTCACTCAGCCCAGTGGCTCCACTCTATTCATTTATTCTTCAGATCGGTTCTGTCAGCCTATAATCAATATCCCCCCCCTACATTTCCCTTACTCAATCTAGCCTGCCAAAGCCCATACTGGCCTCTCAATATAACAATCATCTGACCACCATGAGCCTAATTGAATTTGTGTGTAGTGGTCTAGTCTTTTTATGGTTTAGCCTCTTAATTATAGGGGATCACTACTGTTTGGTGTGGCAGTCTGACCTCAACCCCAATCCGACACCTTTGGGAGAAATTGGAATACCAGGCCTTATCCATAACTAATGACTAATGCTCTGGTGATACATAGAAAAAAATAACAAAAGAACAACATGCAGCTGACTTTTAAAATCCTATAGCAAGTCACAGAGGACATTCATATTAAATAGGATTGGAAGAGATGTTCAGCAACATCCTCATGTGACCAGTAAACATCTGTAACATCTGACAGTGTATTTTTATTCCAGTGTCCACATACTTATAGAATAGAAGAATAGAATAGCCTTTTACTGTGAATGTACATGTACAACAAAATTGTGGGACTAAATAGAGATAAATGCACTATTTTTTTAATCAATACTTGATAGAGAATACAATGGACTGGCATTTATTTAGTACTATATGTGGTACTTTTCAAGTGCTACAAGGCATATTCACTTTTTTATATATTTGTACTTTATTCTATTCACCAGCTGCATAGAATAAAGTACTGTGCATACAACTGCATATGACCAACTGACCCCTGACATTTGGAAGGTGGAAAGAATCTACAGTCCCTGGTGGAAACCCACACAGGCGCAAGGAAGCTGTACAAATTTCACAAAGAAATACCTCTTGTTGACTAAATAATATTTTCAGTGTTATATAACACAGTAGTAATGTATGTATGTTATTGCTATTATGGCAACTGTTATAAGCACAATGACTCAGTGTCATTCAGCTTCAAATCCTCCATAGATCACTGCAAACTTGCATTTGTTGCCAGTAATGGCTGAAGAGAAAATGCTTCCTGTGTCCTTAATAAGAAATGATAGGAAGACACTTTCAAAGTGGCTGTGGCAGACCTGTCAGTTGAAAATTGATGGTGTCCCAGTCATTATCTCCTCTCAACACATGGCTCTTCAATGCAGCAGCGCTGGCACTTCAAAGCAAGTGGTTGTTTCCACCTGCTTGTTAGTGTGGTGCGCTCTGTTTACTTGTATAAGGTCAGACGTGCTCCTAAGAAGGAGGAAGTATTTTGGATCTGTGGATTATTTATGAGTGTTCCTTTGGCCCACAGTTCTCCCCTGGTGCCAGTGCAAGAAATTTACTGTGTCTGCAGTAGTCTGAATACTCATTGCACTATTTAAAAACAGAGCCCAGAAAGACAGTGAAGATGGTAAAAATGAAGAAACACAGTAAAGGAGCAGGAAAGAGCGAAAACAAAAGATTACCCCATACATGAACAAATGTGTGGTATGAGAAGAAACTGTATATACAAAAACATTACATTAGTGTAGTGATGCATAAGAATAATAATAATAACAGTATGCAGTGAAAGGAAAATGAAGGAGAATAAAATCTTTTATTGATGGAGGGAATAATGCGCTACCTTTTGTTTTATTCAGAGTAATATTCCTTGGAGCAATAACTCCAGCTACACTCATAAGAGAAAGAATGTTGGTTTTATTATTTAAGGCGTAGCAGCCAGCCAAGGGTTTGGAGGAAACGAGCAGGACATGAAACAGTCATTGAGAGGGCTGGCTAAACAGCTTTTTGAAGTCACTTTGAGCACACATATAATTCATTTCAGTTTACAGTGTCAGACATGTCACATTACCTTTACATAACAGCTTTTGCAGCAAAGCCAATCCATACATCTCTTAAAATTTAAACATCTGACACAACCTGCAGGCATTTGGAGTGGCAACATCAAAACACGAAGTAACATTTAAACTTCACTTTTAATCTATAGTAGCTTCATTTAGCAGGGAAAGCCAGCCATAACAACTACCGTGCAGCTAGTTGATCTCTACTTATTGTTGTTATCTAGCTCATTTATTTGCAAGCTAGTTGAGAAATATTTTATCCTGTGAAGCCAGCTTATCACCTTAATTTCAAAATGATATTGAATCGTACAACCAGCCCATTTTTCCTGCATCATCACATTATATTTTTCCTAGAACCTTTGTGGTCCAACCACAACCACACTAAACAGATCAGGACAGATTAAACAACCTCAGACCAATTAAAAAAGGTTGTCATCTACCAAAGGAGATAAGTAGTGTGTATGTGACATACTTCTCACACCTGAATTGTCCCAGCTATAGGGAGGGTGGAAAACCATTGTCTCCACAGGGGTGAGCTCCAATCCTACTTGGCAACAGTGAAATCTGGTGCACTCACACTTGTGTGTGTGCTGTCTATATATATGTAGATTATATATATATGCATTTTATCTGTAAAATGTTTTGACCTGGCAGATGTGCTTGAAAAAAATACAGAGAAAGAAGACAGAAGAATAAATATATGAATATCACTTTGCAGAAAAACAAGAGATCTAATATAGCAAATTCTCTATAGCAAACTCAACATGCACTCATAAACAAATTAAGCAAATAAACTAAGAAAACTGGCAGCATAAAAAAAACATAAATCCAAAACAGTGTTACTAGGCAAAAGGGACAAGAAATGTAAGGAAAATAAAGTAGGCAGGAGATTTCAAAACAACATAATGAATTTTCCACAGATTTTTCCAAGGCTCATTTTTCCAATTAATTATTCAGGTCCAGGGATCACTAAGACACGTTTATGGCTACACTGCAGCCTTGGCTGCTGCTGAGTCATCAGAGCATTTCTCTGAATTCCTAACATAAATTATTTAAACTGGACCCAGGAAACCTCTTTGTGAGCATTGGTGAACTCTGTTATTAGAGCCAAAGGACAAACTTTGGCACAGGTGAAAGCTGCACAGGTGGAATGAAAGCAGAACTGGGCCTGTGGTTACAGTCTAAAATAATCCAAAAGGCCTTAGGGAGAATGTTATCAGAAGCTCATCAGAACGTCATCACAGGAATGCAGCCGTTATAGAAGCAGCACTTTGTACACAGCATGAAGACCAGAGCTGATTACCACTGCTTGGTAATTACACAGATCCACACATGCTGGTGTTATTGTTTGTTTGTTTTTTTCTGCATTTACTGTCTTCACATTCATGCCAAAAGAACTCTGTTATTACATGACTCATGACATATGATGTATCTAATGTATCTTTCAAGGAGTTAAATAAAATGCAGACAAGACAAATGTGCCACGCTGCAATCAAATCAAACGGTGAATGCGTTCATTTCCCGGTTCACCACTCACTGCTTCTGAATATCTGAATCTCATTTCATCTGCACTCTTATTTCCCACTTATTGGAGCAAGCTGCTGAGTATGCCTATTAACAGAATTAAATTGGAGTCTCACAGCAGGTTTTCACTGACTGGCCATATGGATCCCCACTGATTGGTGGCTGAAAGTATTAATCTGATAAACAGAACAGCTCCAAAGTGTCAGGAAGCCTTCAGCACTTCTTTAAATAAGCAAAGTTTGGCTCAACTTCCTTTGACTGTTGGCCAGAGCAGATCAGTCATCACTAGGAGATTAACACGAAGATTAAGCAGGATCTTGTTCTTAATCTGACACCAATCTCCTAAAACAAAGCTCATGTGTAGTATGTCTATACATAGTCACACAAAAAAGTTTAACTTAGCCTTCTTGATCTTTTGTATTAGTGCTAAAATAAAATACACCAGCTCTCTGATTTTACTGTCCTATGGTAGTATGATTATTTAAAATAAATAACATTGAAACAGGATTAAGGTGGGATGATTTTATTATCAGTTTATAAAGCATTTCTTCAGGTCTGGCTGTACCTTTCCCTGCTTCGAGCTGCAACCCTCTCCCCGTCGTAAACAGAATAAGGGTAGGGTGTCAGCAGCAATCGATTCAAAGGACATGTCCTCAGCCTGGTATACAATGGTGATGGCTGCAGCCTGCTGCAGTGTGCTCCTTTATGAATGGGGAGCAACAGCAGCTCCTTGAAAATTAGATGCTCAGTCGACCGACAAAACGGACACCTTGGGAATGCACACATGCACAGCTCTGCAGCTGCCCTAGCACTGACGGCACAGTACTCTAAATCGCAGATATCAGAGATCATGCCGGGTGGATATGAGCTACAGGAACTCGCAGAACATTTGGTTTCCATCGAAAATGCCTTTATTAACCTTAAACAAAATGAGTTACATTAAAACCCGAACATGAAATGAAGGTATGTTTCAGCTACACATGCGCACATGGTTACGTTCCATTGCAGACAATACCTCGGGGTGTAGATGTTACAGCAAAAACTGGTTGCACAGGAATTACAAAAACCAAAAATATCACTTTCAAGACAGCAGATCAAGGAAGAAATGCTGTAAAATGGTCATAGACAGAGGTGAGTTAGGCTTTCGATGGTGAGCAAAAGCAAAAATACGACAAACCATGGCAAACATTTTGTTTGGAAACTATTCACAAGAAAAGCTTTACAACGTCACATTTCCTTCCTCTTGCTGGATTAGACTGCACCCACTCAGTCAGCTACAATCATAAGTCGCTCATATTAAAAGTTATCAAACACTAAAATATCTCATGTCGCCTCCTTCTTCACCGTCAGAGTTTACATATTTTATAGTCACTTACACTCACCATCTTAAACTTCTCTTACACATTTCTAAGTGAACTCACAGCTTAGTAAGATGAGAGTACACCTATATTTGTGTACATAGAGTGTCCAATATAGTACTTATTTTCATGTTTTGTTTTTCTTTTACATTTTGATGCATATATTAGGGATAATCTATCACATCTTATTGTTAAAACATTTCGGGAGAAAATATCAATTTGTGGCATTCCTAATTCTAACAATAGCCATTACTCAAATGTTCCTGGAGACAAATTTGTTTGCTTTAACAAGTTTTTTTTAAAACACAATACTTTGATAACAGTTTACAGCACCAAAGGATAACAAGCTTGTACCATTCTAATTTCTCAATTCTGCCTTTAAAATGATTAAAAGTACACACAACATAGAACAGCAGGAAGACATTCAATATGAAACATTAACACATTTACATACATACTTATATATCAGTGAGTTATGAATTGATTATGGTGAAAATCTAAGACCACAGACCCACCTTCTTTGTAGTAGAGATGCACCAATAGCAACAGCAGTGTTGGAGATGCCAGAATAAAAATAGCATCCAGATTTGTCGTCTACAAATGACATTTTTATATTGCGAAACTAGTTCGACAGTTGCATTAACAGGGCTGTGGGATCGCCACAGTTTTCACAGTTTTTGCGATGCTAAACCAACAGGTTCAAATGTAATAGATAACAGACAAGACAATTATATTCACACAGTCTCTTGTGTCAAGCAACCCCAACACTTTATTGTTATCTAGTAAGCAAATACGACCACATATGAGCCAAACATTAAATTCAAAAATCACAGTCTATGTTGGCAGTGATCAGTTGGCTATTGATGCATCTCTCTAAGCCCACATCAGTCACCTCAGCCTGTATAACTAATGCTTTCTGGTATTGCATTGCATGGATGCTTGAACAAAGTTTACACAGACCAAAGCAGACAATATGCAAATACCCACTGGTGTAACAGCATAATACACTAAATTCTGCTATGACAGGACATTAGATATTCACAATGTATTTAAATAAACCAATGAGAGAAATTCAGCTCTGTACGTGCTAAAGTTAAGTTGCATGATTGGAACTATCATCGCTCATCTCATCAAAACTGATCTAATATGATCAGGTAGAGCACTGTAGCCCTGACATAAATTATGTCATCTTTGGAGACAAACGATACTGATGGATTCACAGTGGAAGTGCTCCAAAAACTAAGTGGTTACAGGAATAGTCTCTGTCAACATCCCGGCGCGATGACCTCATTAAATGGAGAGCTTCCCTCTGAGGCCATGATGATGTAAACAAAGGCCAAAGTGATGTTCACATTACAGTCTGAGCACTGGAATTAAAAGCAACATGTCTGTTGTTCCTCTAGCAGCTAAAGGCTAAACTTTGCACATGCTCGCTTTGATATTATTGTACAGATTTTTAAAAGCGCGATGGATATTGGCATTTAACTAAAATGATTTGAACAACAGACAAGCTTCGTCAGCCACAGTGAAGGCGAGAGAGTTTGGAAGGCTGCTCGCCTCTGATCTAAGTAAAAACACCTTAGATGTGAGACACGCTTTTGCCCAGAAATGACAATAACATTTACAAAGGTGTACTGTATGATGAAAGCGAGCAGACAGTTTGCAATTTGAGAACGAAAGACAGTCAATCCGTTCACATAAAGTATAAGAAGTGTGAGGAGCAGCACTATTCTTGGACCGATGACTATCGTGTACATTTAAAGCAGCTAAAGCTATTTAAACACAGCCACCTGTGTGATAGCTACTTGGACTATAGACAGACCTGCTCTGTGAAAAATATAGTTAAGCAGTGTTGTCAAGAATCTTAGATATTTTTGTTTCAAGGCTGTACATGTACAATAACACGCTTTTCTTTAAATATATTAGTTAAAAAATAATTGTTGTGAAAATAAGATCTGTTCTTTAGCAGTCAACCTGAAGAAGAGAAGAAACAAAAAAGGTCCACAGGTAATCAGAGGTAAACTTAACCTTTCAAACAGCCACTTCAGACATTTTCCTTGTGATAAAAGCTATGCTGGAGGATTTCATTCAGATAAAACAAGAAATTACTGTAAAGAATAAGAGTCCTGAAAAACCTGTTCTTTATCATTATATTTATAAAGAATTCTTAAATTATATATATATACATATATATATATATATATATATATAATTTAGTTTAATATTACTTCATTGTCTTTGAACTTTGTCAAACCACCTTATTCTTCATAATTTAAATATGCAAAATGTAAAATCATTTATGTTGAATAGGCTACAAATGCATTGCTAAGAGGCAGATTTTTGTATGGTTAAGTATGATGTCCCTGGATTGTTTTACATTGTAAATTTAATGACGATAACCATCTAATGCATTTAACTCCATTCAAGCCCAATGAAGAAAATACTGTACAACACAAATCAACAACTCCCTACATCATGGCTTAGGATAAGGCATTTAAATGGCGTGATAGTAGGAAATAATAAGTTAAATATCTAAATTAAATAACCACCTTATATCTCCATCTTTTATCGGGGGGATAAGACATGTTTACCCCTGTCTGCAGGTGACCACCAGGGGCGTATGCTACCATCAGCTAAAATGCTTTCTTTTTGCTTTTGAGTCGATGTTTGCACACATGCAAACTGACAGTTACAGCATCTTGAAATGAGTAGTGATGCCTGAAGTTGGCATTACCCGGCACGTTCTCCGTGGCGCGTGTTTTTATATTACATAACGAGAACATGCCCTCCCAAAGGGCACCAAGCTGTACAGAGCCCTGACATCAAGGCAACATATCGAACAGCATCCCACACCGGGAAGCCTATCAGGCTTAAACAGCAGGCCATTTCAACCCTCGGTGCGTCGCCACCACAGGGTCACTGTTTGAAATATCGTGGTAAAATATTTTCTCTGTCACGGAATGTATACAGCTGACAATGACGGAATAATAATAATATGAATCTTTTGTTTTACAGGCTTATAAGGTACCCGGGGATCAATTGCGCTCAAATGGCGCAAGTGTGTCACTACATACGTCAAAGCTCAGATAAAATGAATCCATCCGTTTTCCCATTCCCGAGGTGGAGACATCTTGAACCGGTGATGACGGACTTTGTAGTTATTGCCGTTATTATTGTCCCAAAACTCTTGCCCGCCGACACAGTATTTAATTGCAAATTGCAATGTTCCTCCGTTGTCTAGGTAGGTGGGCATAACTATCTTGAAACAGAACCTGTCAGTGACACCGTCGCTCGAGTCAGGAACATAGGACGCCAAACTGTCCATAAAGGTTATCCAGTTGTTTAGGGAATACCGCAAAGAGACGCTCTTTTCGAAAGCCAGATTCAACACGCGCACGAAGCCGGAGAGGCTGAATTCGTCTGCCTCCACGGTCTCCAACAGGACGTTTACCTCCCTCACTTTCTGCTCGAAGCCGGGTAATGTGCCTGGGTTGGTGAACTGCAATTCCATGAACACAGACTGCGCAGGAGCCCGGGGGAATTTTGTGTCCAAGTGATGAAGGTGAAGGGGTCCCTTGGGTAATTTTGCCATTATGCGCTCAGGCACCTCGGGAACATCTGCGTCGTCAAAATGCTTCACTGAAATGAGCTCCAGGCCCAGGGAGTCCGCGAAGCGGACTTTTTTCTTAATGGTTGGGCTTCTGCTGCGGGCGATCTCTAACTTTGCTCTCTCTGTAGGTGTAGGCAAAGACTTGCACCTCCGACGCAGATTAGGGCTCTGTGGGGGCTTCAGGGAAATCTCTCTGCCCCTTGGCCTCTCATCCACCACTGCGCTCTCGATAGGCTCACAAGTGGCGTTCACCATGTCAAAATCCTCTCCATCTTCAAGCCTCGGATTTGCCGCTGCAAGACTCCCGAATAGTCCAGCTATGCAGCTGTAGTTCCTCGGCAGGCAGTTCTTTGGGGGAAGCATGACCGCGACAGGGTGCGCAGACTTCGCTTCCATAAAACGTTGGAGTCCCTGAACTGCAGAGCCGGAGTAGTCGTGATAGAGAAAAACCGGCGATGCAAGAGATGGAGCCGTCAGGTGTTAGTGTGCAACTCGGGGATAGGTGCTCTGCCTGCGTCAGAAGCTGACACTCTGCAGCCTTGGACCAATAAACCAAAGTGTTGTTGCTTTCCGCAATTAGCGCGACTCTCCTCTTGCAGATGCTTCATTAAAAAACTAAAAACCAAAAATCCATCATAAGAGAATTGTTTGCTCAAAAAACAACAACAACAAAAAACCCAAATTCCTTCCTCTTCACATCAAATATCTCCTCGTTTCCACTTGAATGTGGGGAAATTCATGCGTGTTCTCTCACAGCTGATCTCTTCCCGGGGCAGAGGTTGACGTCTCATCTACATTTACGTGCAGAGATGCGCGTTTAACTGACCAAAATGGTTTCTTTCTTCACAAGTTTTCAGCTGGTTTACTTCCCTGTTTGAACGCTGTGGCATTGAAAACAAACCACATGAAATAAATAATTTAGGTGCATCAAAAACAGTTATGTGCTTTTGTCTTCAGTCCGGTACATCCAGATATTGTGTGCATAACTAGATTATCAAGCGTTCCCGTGTAAAAAATAAAGCTATTGTGTTGATTTTTTTATACTTAATACAGATATAGGACAGTAATGTGTCGGTAGTAGTCTGCAGCAGGAGCGCAGGAACCCCTCCCCCTTTCTCTACGTCTCGACGGTACGGGTTTTTAAGTGTCACCATGACGACGGCGTTGCAGTTGGTCTCTAAAGGCATTCACCGTTTCTTCCGCTTTTGTCCTACAAAATTCTGAATCGGGAAATAAAAAAGTCGCCACCACGACAGATAGCACACAGCAGAAGTTGTTTGTGAGTAGCAACAAATATTATTCATGTATTTCTTAATTTCCTCGTTTAATAATCCAGTTTGCTTTATTTTGGTCAGCAAAATCAGCGGTTGGTTTGTTAAGTTGATCATATTTACAGTAAAAGTGCTACTCAAGATGCATTTTTAAGTAATTAAGGACATTCTGTTTTCTATGACCCTTCGAAATCTCACCATGAGTCAAAGGACCTAACTACATCATGACCTCGCAAGAAAGGGATCATACAGCTGTGGACGGAGCAGACGGGGAGCTGTCAGCACCGGAGAACGCAGCTGGCGAGCACGAAAGAGCAGAAAGGAGAATTGTTGAAAGGCTTTTAGATATCAGTGAGGAGAACTTCTTGAATGAGAAGGAGCTAAATGAGTTCCATTGTTACTCTGGTTGGGAGGATGCTGTAAGTGATCCAATATCCTGTTACTATACCTCTCTTAATTTGTTACCTATATGTAGTTGCAATTGTGTTTTTAAGTAAGTGTCTTCTATGTCACAGTTTGGACTCAGTGATAAATTGAACAAGTATTTAGGCGCCTTCCCTAATTCTTATTTTTTGTGTTTTTTTTACACTTATGTGTTTCAGATAATCAAATTTTAATATTAGTCAATGATAACCCTAGTAAATACAAAATGCAATTTTTAAACAATTATTAAATTATTAAGGGAAAGGGGCTATCCATTTCTATCTGCTCCAATCTATCAAAGTCATCTATCTATGAAATCTATCAAAGCCAGTCTGGAAAGAGTTGCAAAATCATTTCTAAGGCTTTGGGAGTGCAGTGAAAGACAGTGAGAGCCAGTTTCCATAAATGGAGAAAACTTGGAACAGTACTGAATCTTCCCACTAGTGACAGACTACCAAATTTACTTCCACGGCCCGTCGATGACTCATGTAGGAGGTCATAAAAGAACTCAGAACAACATCTAAAGAACTGCAGGCCTCACTTGCCAAGGTTAAGATCAGAGTTCATGATTCAACAACAACAAAGAGTGTGGGAAAAAAAAGACATCCATGAGAGAGGTCCAAGTAGAAAATCACTCCTGAACAAAAAGAATACAAAGGCTCTCCTCAAATTTGCCAGAAAACATGTCAATGATTCCCAGAAGCTTTGGGAAAATATTTTGTAGAGTGGAAGGTTTGCATTCCATTACATCTGATGTAAAGCTAACACAGAGTTTTATAAAAAGAACATCATATTAGCAGTTAAACATGGTGGTGGTAATGTGATGATCTGGGTACGATGAGCTGAAACACACCAGCAAGTCCCCCTCTGAATGTTTTAAAAAAACAAAAACAAAATGAAGGTTTCATAGTGGCCTAGTGAGTCTTAAATGAGATTGGGATATGTTGACATGACATGACCATTGATCCCTGAAAACATTTCAGTGTGGCTGAATTAAAACAATTCTGTAAATAAGACTGGATCAAAATTCCTCCACAGCGATGTGAAAGACTCATTTCCTGATGCCAAGTGTGGCACAATCAGTTAATAGGTTTGGGAGCCAATTACTTTTTCACATAGAGTGAGGGTGATTTGGATACCTATTTTTCTTTTAAAAAAATCATCACTTAACAATGAATGACCTTTTCTGATATCAGTATTGATTATCTGAAGCATCTAAGTATGACAAATATGCAAAAGAAAACCTTTTTTGGTCACATTTTACAATGATGGACAGAATCTGACTTTTTTTGCAGTATCCTAAACTGCAGCTTCTGATGTCAGTGGCTTTAACTTTCGGCTTGCATTTTTGAAGTTGATTAGTCACTATCAGCATCATATTGATGGAAAAGACAGCAAAGCTATTTAGCCAGCATGCGCAGTGTCTAATCTAAATGGAATATCTTCATTCACGTATTATTAATCACATCTGTGCTTTTACTGCTTTCCTTCTATTTGCATGTTTCTTACTTGATTCAATAAGTATTTTTACTTCGTGATTTTATAGCTTTAAACATATCCGAACTTAACAAAAAAAAAAACTTGGTTTTGCAACAGGTTTGTGGTTGGGCCAGAGTTGCTCCCCTGAGCTGCATACTTTTGACTTCAAACACAGACAAGAAACCAAAGCATAAGGAGGCTGGCAATGGAACTCCTTCATCTGATGACCCAGTGCCTTCTAATGCAGACAGCTCAGACAGCATTACAGAGCAGCACTGTGAGTCTCAGTGAGGCCACAATGTTTAAGTACACTTTTTTAATATTGCTTGGTCTTGTAATTTTCCAATAAAAACAGTTCATGCTTTGTGCAGTTTGTGTCAGTAAATCAGCAGACAGGATCTTGGAGTCAAACTGCTATGGCAGCTCAACAGACAAACGCTGCAGAATGTCCTTTCCTTAAAGTCATGCAGAGAAATCAGACACATCTCTTACTGGAAGAAAGACATTTTGGCAAAACCCACACAATGTTTTGATACCAAGAGGTATTGAATACAATGTCTTCCAAACCTGACTCAGTGCACTGAGGACTAAAGTCTCTCACAAGGAATTTCACAAATCCAAATGCACCCGAGCTGCCTCTTCTCTGCCTCACTTCACTTTTAAGCTGAACGAGGCATGTGAAATAAAAATCTGTCAAGTGAACATTTAAGTATGCAGTAATTTTAGTTTCTCAGGTACAACTAAGAAAAGGCAACATCTTTTATTATAAAGGGCATCCTGTCTGTCAGCCTCACTCATCACATACCATTAAAATACAGTTAGCTGGAAGAAGAAATTCGGCCTGGCATAATAGTGGCACTGGTGGTCGCTAATATTTTTAAGTTTAAGCAGACTACAACTTGGTCAGAACTTTAACATTGCACCGCAGCTTGTTTCTCATAATATAAACTGTGGCCAAACTACTGCATCTGCTTAATACAGTTTAACTTTTATATTAGTAAACAAGGGATTGGTAATGGTTATGGATTATGGGTGGAGCCAAGGTTCTTTCTAAAAATGCCAAGGGTAATGTTGGTTTCCAGGGTCAACATGACTCATGGCCTGTTTTCAGTCAGTTGTTATAATACTGTTTAAGCTGTGGCAATTTTGTTACCTTATTACATTTATCTGTATTGCTCTAATTCTTTTCCCTACCTACATAGATGTAAAATAAATGCACAGGCCTGGATTTAGTAGGTTTATACTGGACAGGTTGTAACTGCATCAGAAGAAGAAAAAAGGTACAATATTATAAAGGTTTTTTGTTTTTTTAGAAAAAACTAATAGTGCAAAATTTGTTTCGCACAACCAAATCTTAAGAGATGATGACATCATGTGTGGAATTGTAATAGTGAACTCAAGATCACTTGAATAAAACATGTATGACCCACTTATGACCTTTAAAAAAACCCCAAAAAAAACCAAACCACATTGATCATGTTTGTCCATCTTTCAGCAACTACTTTCCTATTTTTGTTTTGGGAAAAAAATAAAAATGAACACAATCAACACTTGCCAGCAGTTTATTAACAACATCTATAATGTATCTTGAACAATAATTAAAGGCAGCCATTAAGTCGACACATGTAGGCAACAGAAAAATCAAATAAATTCTGCAAAAACAAATATTTTGTGCTGGAAAAATATCTGCATGCACTCCCTACAAAGAGAAAGTAAAGCACTGTAACAGACACCAGAAAGTGACATAGCTTCTACCCATTCAAATATAGGCATTTTTCCCCATTCCACTAAACCTGCAAGGAAACAGCTATATTGTATTAGAATTTAGGAATTAAAAGTTGGAATTACTGCTTTAAAACAAAACATGTTCAGACTTCATAGGTGTGAACCTTACTAAAATAGAGAAATAATCCATAAACCAACTGGGAATAGTGGGAGAAAAAAAAGCATAATATGTCTGGGCACAGAGTCATTATTGTGTACATTCTTCAGTTTTAATAAACATCCATAAAGTGTAATGACATTAAACACTATTCATTTAAGATGTGATGGAATCAAAGTAATTATTTTCAATCAAATGCCGCAAAGGAATATTTTCATGTGACACAGCGTAAATCTTTCCATAAACATGGAGCAGAGGCATTCTCACATTGCATGCAATCACAATAAAAACATCAATACTAAACAGATAAAACATGCAAAACAAAGACTGAAAGGATTCAGATATTTTTCATTGTTTATTCATCACGGTATATTCTAGTATAAACATGACTTTGAAGCAGCAAATTATCTGTAACGGAACTCAAGTTAATACTTGGGTTAAGGCACCAACACAACAAAAATGGAAAATAAACAAGGCCTATAGCTCTGTGTTCTCATGTAGAACAGTCCCTATGTGGTGCCTATGAGGTAACTGAGGTCACAGTATAACAAAAAAGAAAAATGGGGGTGGAAAAAAAAAGTTACATTTAGTGATTTGAAAAAATTAGTGTGGAAAATTGGGTCTAAAATGTAAGTCCTTTCAGTTAAAAGAACAAAACAAAACACTGTGCTAATCTGTGCTAATCCTAGCTCTAATCCACTGTTCTTGTGTATGGTAACATTACTGGATCACTTCAGCAGTGTACTGCTAATGTATACACTTACATCCAGCTAATGAATAAGTTAAAGACGATGACAGCCTAGCCTGCTTACTAACTTAAGTCTTAACTAGAGGCCTTGACACAAAAAGTGTTTACAAAACATCAGACTTCACAATCACATTTCAATGCAAGGTGCGCAACACGGGACAAACATTTTGTTTTTTACTTTGTGCCAGGTTATATTTCAACGACATATCTTCTGCTTTGAGCAATGCAAAGCCTTTATTTCCAAAAAAAAAAAATCTCACTTGTCATGTTTTCAACTGCCTATAATGTCAGAGTTTATAGTCTTGTTGCCACTTACAAGGTAACATTGAAGATGCAGCATTCAGATGCACATGTGCAGAATCAATATTTTATGTTGTGCTGCTTAAAGGCTTCATGCGCATTGCATACGTATGTAAACTAAACGTACAATATTGTATACTGTACAGCTGAGATGAGATTGTTTTACAGCAGTACATCTATATTTGAAAGCTGTCATACAAGGTAGCAATTTTACAAGCCTTTCATGACAGCCATATATAGGTATGCATGTCATCCCTTTTAAGTGCAGGACTAAACTTTATGTAATGTTAAGTGTTTTTACAACTTCTTAAGACCAAACAGTGACCAGTCACAGCGGCTACGCACTGAAATATACAAGTAAGCTTGCATTTTAGACAAGACATGTACAATGTTACCTTATGTGCAAATAAATATGTAAACTGTCACGGGAGCTCATGGGTCATGCCCACTGAGCTAATAAAGTGCAGCAATGCTGTCAGGATAGACACCAGGAAGGGCTCTGGACATTATGCCCCCAGTGGAATGGTTGAAAACATATCTGCAGACGTCTTGCTGCTAAGACTATGGTTTGATTTGCCTGAGGACAGCATAAACCATTTCCTCTTATAGGAAGAGGCAGATATCGGAAACCTTTATTGCAAAGGCATGGGAAGCTTCAGCTGTTGGGTTTCTCAGAATGCTGAAACAGAGCACAAAGTTCTTCACATGTCTGGGTTTCCACAGAGCTGAAATGGGACTCCATGTTCCACGCCAAGTCCGCTGACAGGAAGTCATCCATGACAGTTTGGGTTTCGTTGCTGGTCAGGAACAGGTTTCCTAGGCCTTCTGCTTGGCTAGTCACAGTCTGTGTCTCTGTGCTGTTCAGCAGTCTTGCATTCTCTCCTTGAGTGACAGGAGTCTGAGCAGAGAGACTCGTGGCAAATGAAGGGAGATCTGTTTGTGTTTCTGTGTCTGATGACTCTGTGCTCATAGAAAAGCTTGAATGTCGCAAGATGCTGCTCAGGGGCATGTGGCTTCCGGCATTCAGCAGAAAATTGAGGTCAGTCTGAGTTTGAGTATCAAATAGCTCCAAGTCGCTGGCTTGGGTTCGGCTTGGTCCCTCACTTTGGTCCAGATCATCCATCAGTAGGAAGTCTGTCTGTGTCTGAATGTCTAGAGACTCCATTGGCGTGTCACCACCCAGTCCTCCCAGCTCACTCTCCTCGGTCTGTGTCTGGATGTGCACAGCATTGAGGAATTCTTCAAAATCAAAGTCGATGCCGTTATGTTGCTCTTGAACAGAGCTGAGACTTGACCCACAGCCTGCAGAAGCCTCTGTGAGCACCTGATGGCCTGACATACTGTCAGACAGGATGTTTTCCAGGTCATTTAACAAGGTCATTGTTTGGGTCTGGTTGTCTGCCATGTTGTTTGCACTCAGCTCATGCGTCTGCACCCCAAAACACATACCACCTTCTGATTTTGAGTCCTCATATATAGTGCTTCCTGCAGCACAAAGGGTGTCATCTATGTCCAGAGTTGTTTGGGTTGACACACTGAGGGAGTCATTCCCAAATAGGTCTGAGCACATGACAGCCTGGTTCTGAGCCTTCTCCTCTGATTGCGGCATGGCAAAGTATGTCTGTGTCTGCCTGGTTTTGTACGGAAGCACAGAAGAGGATGAGCAGGGAATTTGGCTCAGGCACTGGCCGTCTGTTTGAGCTCCAATAGACGATGTGGATTTGGCTCGAGAGAAGAATGTTTGGGTTTCAACACTGACTGGCAAAAGGACTTGGGCACTGACACTGATGTCCGTTTGGGAGCAAGAAGACACAGAGGACTCACCCGCAGAGCACAAGCCTAGTCCCTCCCCAACCCCTACTCCTGTGGGCATTTTTGACAAGTACGATTTGTCTGTCTGAATGTTAGTGGAAGTGCTCCTTCCTCGCTGTGCTGCCATGCTGATGGTTGAATCCTCTGCACCTACTGGATCCAGATTGACTTGCACTCCTGTGCTAATAGGCCCCTGGCTAGAGCGGGAAGTAGGCATGCTATCCTTGAAACCCAAACTTTTAGCATCAAGTTGGGGTACCACTGCTCCTGTGGCTTGTGGAAGGAGCTGAAGGGCACTAACAGAACCTTGGCTATCTACAGCAAGCACTACAGACCTCAGAGCCCCACTTTCTGTAGATGGAAGGAGTACAGGCAAATGAGCCACCTGCATCACAGGAACACTAACCAAAGCCATCTTGGGTTTTGGTAAAAGCAACTTCTGCAGGCTCCTCCGGGAGTCTGGGATAGTAACGGTTGTATCAGAAGGGAGAGAAGTGTCTGTCTGCTCTGTGGCAGCAGGGATGATCTGGAAGGTTGAATCATTGATCTTAACCTTTTCAGAACCACTTAACAGTTTTTCCATCTTTCTCTTTTTTACTGGGGGAATTCTGCAAAATAATAAATAAATTAGATAAAATGATAACAATAATAAATACATGGAGAGAACAAAATACAGTATATGAATGAAAGTGTTGGGGTTATCCCTGTACATGCCTGTGCTCTGTTGGAATTTCATGACCCGTCCTGTAGATATGTGAGAGTAGAGCAGCCCTGCTAGCATAGGGGCAGCCACATGTACAGTGGTAGGTCTTTCCACAGTCTTCTATGTGCCTCTTTAAGTCCCACTCTGTACTGTAGCCATTGTTGCACTTGGAGCACTTATGTTTCTTTTCTGCATGCATCTTCATGAAGTGCTGAAATGAAATGAATCAAAAGCAGAAAATAGCTTTAAAATAAAAATGTCCAAACAGAATTTGGAAAGGAAAGCACATGTCCATTTACTTCTTTCTAGTGATTCACCCAGTTAAAGGTCACAGTATAATTTAGGCAA